>NC_048315.1:1127191-1328157 GCF_013100865.1 Trachemys scripta elegans
CCCCCCCCACCAGCTTGCCTCCACTCCGTCTCCACCTCCCCCCTCCCTCCAGCGCTTGCGCCGCCATACAGCTGATCAGCGCAAGCCTGGGAGGGAGGGGGGAGGAGGAGGAATGCGGTGTGCTTGGGGAAGAGGCGGGGCCAGGGCGGGGATTTGGGGAAGGATCCAATGGGGCAGTGAGGGGGCAGGGCGGGGGGTGGGGGGCCAGGGCGGGGATTTGGGGAGGGATCCAATGGGGCAGTGAGGGGGCAGGGCTGGGGGCACGGGGCCAGGGCGGGGATTTGGGGAGGGATCCAATGGGGCAGTGAGGGGGCAGGGCTGGGGACGCGGGGCTAGGGCGGGGATTTGGGGAGGGATCCAATGGGAGAAGGAGGGGGCGGAGTCGGGGGGGGGCGCGAGCCCCCTCCAGGCTCCGCTCTGCTTGTGAGTGAAGGCAAAATATCAGGACAATTCGGCTCCCGACCTACCTTCGGTCGGGATGCGGGACAAATAAGCAAATATCAGGACAGTCCCGATAAAATCCGGACGTCTGGTCACCCTACTCTAGCGGTTCCCTCCTGGCTGCTGACATTGGCCTTTCTGCCCCGTCTGTGAGCTAGGCTGTTGGTTTCTCTGGTTCCCTACCAATTATCCCCACAACCTTTCCCTGACCCCTGTGCTGGCTGCCCAGAGTCCCAAGCCTGGTTCCTTGCTCCCAGACTGGACTGTATCTGCTCTCGTCTGTTCTGGACAATGCAAACCTAGGGTCTTGGACCCTGCGCGGAGGAGGCCGAGGCAGGAAGACTCTGCAATCTGACCTGAACTTCTTCTTTTAATGGTTCCTGCAAACCTGACAATCACGTCGTCTAGCCCACCAGTCCTGCCAGCTGCCCCACATGGCAGCTCACGCCAGCTTGGACATTTTCATCCACAATTCCCCTTCCTCTCCTGGTCTCCAGCAGGTTTCTACCCAGCCGCCGTTCTGCCTCCTTTTCCAGGACTCAATGCCTGAGCCATTGTGCTCTGCGCGCACCCTCAGCTCCTGCCTGCTAGAGTGGCACTGAGTCCAGGCACCAGCAGGTAGTTGAGACGGACACTGCCTTGACTGTGCAGCTGAGGAGACGCAGAGCTCCCACCACCGCGGGTCTGCACAGCTGGGTGTCCAAAGAGGCTGCCACCGACGGTCAGGACTCGCTTTTCTAGGACAGGAACGGAGGCAGAAGGATTCATGCTTAGAAGGTGAATGCACGAGGCACGTTCTTTGCACACGCATCTGTGTGTGAGCGTAGTGGGACTCGTTGCTGTCGGGGAACGGCTGTAATGTGCACGTTCAGCGCAGGAGCAGGGGACATTTCTGAGGGCAAGGTCTCTGCAAACGCTGCTTGGTGCAAGTATCCATCAGCACGTACTGCAGCTGGCCCTGCTATGCGGTCTGGGGCTCATCCAAATTTACAGCCTATTCTGCCCCCTCCACTGCGCCCAGTGGTAACAGTGGGGCCCAGATAGGCAAAGAGGTTAATGAGGAGAATGCATTAGGATGTCATTAACATGGGAGAAAACGTCAGCTCAGAGAGTTTGAATTCAGCCCCTCGGTTCCTGGCAAGAGGGAGCGGCCGTTTGGCCCCGCTGTCGGACTCAGCCAGAACCACACGTCCTGCATCTGGGCCAGGAGACAAGTCTGTTCATTCTGTTCCCAGCCAGACCCCTTGCTGCAGTCTAGCAGGCTGTGCTCTCCCCTAGCAAATGCAGGCTTGGAGGGTCATTGAGCCCAGAACCCCATGGGGGTGAGACCAAGGTACCCCTCGCCCCAGCATTCCCAGGCTGACCACCGAGCCGCAGCACTTCACACTAAACTCAGGTTCTCAGCCTGGTTCCTGCCATGGCCGCACAAGCTGCCAGGTGCAGCCGCTCCTCCCCAGAATCCTTTGCAATGGTTCCCATGCTGCAACAAGCTCCGGCTGACAGTGCCCTGCCCTAGCCAGAGATGCGGAGAATCTCCGAGCCCCTGGTGAGCCTGGAGCCTGGGTGGAAGGGCCTGGACTCTGGACCCTAGCCTGAGTCCGTTTTCCAGAGCTATCTGAGTGGATTGCTGTCCGATTTAGCCCACGGTCACTGGGAGCAGCACAGAGAACAGGAGTTCCCAGAACCACCCATCTCACCTGCACTGAGGGGAAAGAGGGGCTGCCTGCGTTGCATCCCTCGAATTTGGCAGACAGAGACTTTGCTGACCCTCCAGCCCACCCCTCTGTGGGCTTCGTGGGCCAGAAACGCAGTGGTTTGTCCCAGCCAGTGCCTGGAGCTGTGATCAGTACTGACTGCTCCAGCGCCCCAGCCACGCTTGTACTGGACCTGCACTCCGCATTAGCCTGTTGGTGGCATGGTGCAGAGGCCCCACGCACTCTGTCACAACCTGGCCAGACACCGGTCTGCTGGGAGGGGCCCCACCACTTGTACTGGAGCTGCGTGGCACCCTGGCACTGTTTCTAGCTCTGGGTCTCCAGGGCTCACTCCCAGCTTCCGGTCTCTTGTCCGAGCCCTTCCTTAGGATGAGGGTCTCCATAGTCCTGTTGCCCCAGACCCTGGAACCTGCCGCCCCGGCTGCTTCCACACGCTCTCCCAGAGCGCTGGACTCCTGGTTTAACCCCTTCAGGGACAATGGGACAGGGATGCAAGGAGCTTCCTACCCACATCGACTTTACTCCAAGAGCACTAGAGAGCTACAGATCTTTGCAAATAACCAAAATCCCGACCTTCCATTCCCACCCCACCAATCTGATCCCTCATCTCCTGGGAGACCAAGGACTGGTCAGCGTTTCCAGCTGGGGAGAGTCCCTCCCCGCCCCCACCCCCAGCCAGTGCCTCTAGCATGTCATGGTGGGTGGCTAAATACAGTCTCTGTTTGCCATGTGGCCAGACGGAGAAAGTCCATCTCCTTCCCCCAGTCAGACGTCTGCACACACAATTCATTGTTCTTGGGCCAGCTGTCAGTTATGATGGCCCCAGATTGCTTGTCACGACTTCTCAGTCACAGTCATTCAGCTCAGCGTCCAGGACTTTTCTGGGATGGGCACCTGGTTGGACTGCGGCCTAACAGACCATGTTCTCGTGGGCACAACCAGAACCGGGGACAGGCTAAGGACAAGGAGACAGTGGCGCTTACAGTTTACTACGACATATGCCCTCCACCCCCATCACATGCTACACAGTTCCTGGACAGACATCAGAAGTGAGTCATGGGCACGAGCTGTGGGCCCCAGCAGGACACGCCCCAAGTAACCCATCCCTAGTCAGGGTGCTGGGAAGCAAGGAGGCTCTGTGACGTGGCGAGAAAGCCCCTGGACAAGCACTGGAGACCTGGCTGGGGAGCAAGTGTTGCTACCAGAGGCTGCTCCCAGCTTTCATCGCGCGAACGCCCCCCTTGGGCTCAGAGGCAAGCGAGAAGGGAAACAAGAAGCACAGACAGGAACAGGGCCGGCTCCAGGCACCAGCTTCTCAAGCAGGTGCTTGGGGCGGCTGCTCCGGAGAGGGGCGGCAGGTCCAGGTATTCGGCGGCAATTCGGCGGACGGTCCCTCACTCCGCCTGGGAGTGAAGGACCTCCTGCCGAATTGCCGCCGCAGATCGCGATCGCGGCTTTTTTTTTGGCTGCTTGGGGCGGCCAAAACCCTGGAGCCGGCCCTGGACAGCAAACAGGCCTGCAAAGCACAAACTCAAGAGCCTTTGAATAAGGGCCTGGCTGGTGGTACCACAATGGCCTGGAGCAGAGAGCCAAACCGCAGCAAACCTGGTGCTCTAGGGAGCTGGGATGAGACTGACGGACAGAGAGGGCTTTGCCGAGGGTTGTAACCACCTGTGCCAGTCAAACGGACAGAACCAGCTGAGGAACACGTGCAGGAGCATGAGAAGTGTAACCGTGTCTGTATGCCCCAGGGGAGCGTGTCCTTACACCTTCCTGCTCACAGTGGGGACAGCGAATCGTGGACAATCCAGCTAACATGCCAGGGGAAGGGAGTGTGGGACTCTGCTCGTGTGTGTGTCTATCTGTCTCTCTCCCGTTAACTCCAGGGTGACTCCAGACCACTTCCAGAGCATTAACAGAGCCGGGCACAATGGGCCCGTCCGGGTTCTGAGGACCCATGAAGAAGGTTTGAATCTACGGAGCAGGGAGATGGCTGATAGTTGGTGGGAGCTTTGCTGAGAAGATGGGGAAGGCTGGAGGATTTTAGGGACAAGCCTCATTGGGGGAGGGGAGTCAGGTGAGGTGTAAACCAGAAAATTCACTTGCTGCTCATGTGATGGCCTGGAATGGGATCCCTTGGGAGCTGGGTCTCTGGGTCATGCTTCCTCAGGGGGATCCCGGTGCTCTCTGGATCCAAGAGGATTTGTAAGGCTCTTCAGGCATGAGAACAAAGTGGTTCTTTAGTACCAGCCCTGTATGTATCTAGCCACACTATGGAGGGGCAGGTATCCTGGCAGCCAGTCTACACGGGAGACAGCATTCCGCCATCTGTGCCCCTTGGAGCCATTCCACTGCCAATAGAAACCTCTGTCCCTCCTGGAGCACATACTGGTCTCTTAGTGCCATGTAAAGGTGACGGGTTCAGTCTCTGGTTGCCCTGGCACTGCCATTCTCTTTGATTTCACCCCTGCTTCTCTTTCACTCAGGGACCGGATTGCCCGGATTGGGCTGGGGGTGATCCTGAATCTGACCAAGGAGCGAGACAGCCCCCAGGTGGCACGCAGCCTCTCGGGTATCCTGGAGCACATGTTCAAACACACTGAGGAGACCTGTTTCCAGCTCATTTCTGATGGGGGCCTGGATGCCATCCTCTACTGGTGCCGCTGGACCGACCTTGTTGTACTGCGCCACTGCGCCATGGCCCTGGCCAACTGCGCCATGTATGGCGGGCAAGCCAACCAGCGGCTGATGATCGAGAAGAACACGGCAGAGTGGCTCTTCCCACTGGTGTTCTCCAAAGATGACGAGCTGATCCGCCTGCATGCATGCCTGGCCATCACAGTGCTGGCCACCAACAAAGAGATCGAGAAAGAGGTGGAGCGGTCGGGGACCTTGGCGCTGGTGGAGCCCTTCATCGCCTCTCTGGACCCGGAGCGGTTTGCATGCGACTTGCTGGACAGCAGTGACAACAGTCAGGGAAGGACAGCAAAGGACCTGCAGCATCTGGTGCCCTTGCTGGACAGCTCGCGGCTGGAGGCGCAGTGCATCGCTCTCTTCTACCTGTGCATAGAGGCCACCATCAAAGCCAGGCAGAAGAAAACCAAGGTATGGCTGGGTTTGGGGAGGCAGGGTTACCTGGGACAAGTAGATGTGGGAGGAGGAGGGGCACTGAGGTTGCATCCAAGCAGCCCTGCAGCCTCTGGGAAATGGGGCATCGCTTGCTCCCCCTGTGTGCTCACAGTTCTGCCTATTAGGGTGCTGTGGTAGTCCTGAAATGCCCACGTGCCAGGACTGCGCAGCACGAACCAGCGGGAAGGCACTCGGGGAAACAAGGATGTGATTGCTCCTGCTCTTCTGTGCCCAGATTTTCAGTGAAATTGGGGCTGCCCAGAGCCTGAAGAGGATAGTGTGTTACTCCACCAACACCACCGCCTCGTCGCTGGCCAAGAAGGCGCTGCGCATGATGGGTGAGGAGGTGCCTCGACGGATCCTGCCCACTGTCTCCAGCTGGAAACCCATTGAGGTGCAGACGTGGCTGCAACAGACTGGATTCAACAAATACTGCCAGAGCTTCCTGGTAGGGCCATGCTTGCGGGGAAAAGGGCAATGGAAAGGCCCTTTGCTGGGAACACACAAAGAACCCACCTTGTAACTGTCTGTAATAAGGAACCCTATAGATCCAACGTCACCCAGAGCAATGGAGCAATTCATGGCCACTGCCACTCCAGGGCAACGTCTCCACCTGGCACCTTCAGCCTTGAGGAGAGCTAGACGGGACTAGGCCCGTGTCTTGTCTCACCAGTGCTGCAAGCCCCAGAGCAGGAGGCCAGCCCTCCATCCTCATGCACGGGCATCCCAGGGCAGAATCCTGCCTGATCACAGCTGGGGCAATAGGCCGCCGTGTGTCACATCTCACCCAGACCCGATAGCCAGAGCACGCTGGAATCACAGAGCAGGAGTGTGGAGGGAGAGGCTGTCGACGAGCAGTCCCATCTCTGGATGGCAAAGAGAATGGCTTAGGGCACCGGAGCTGCCCGTGAGCCCCCATGTGGGGCTGCCCACCGTGCACTGCATGAGCATCTCATCCATGCCCCCAGGCTGAGTCTCCTCCCTGGCTCAGGGCTCCATGTGCATTGTGCAGCAGGCCTTGGTGGGCTGCTCTGACACCTCCTCTCTTGGCAGGAGCATGAGGTGGATGGGGACTTGCTGCTGCGACTGACGGAGACGGATCTGCGGGAAGATCTGGGGATGGCCTCTAGCATCATCCGGAAGAGGTAGGACCCTTGTGTCCAACAGCAGTTGCTGCAGAGACAAGTGGGAGAGTCCAGGGCAAAGCTCTTCGACTCTCCCCTCCGTTCCCTGCTGTGACAGGAGCACCAGAGGCAGCTGCCTCTGACCTCACACTGGGAGAGGCTGGGCTCTTGGGGAGGGATAGCTCAGTGGTTTGAGCATTGGCCTGCTAAAGCCAGGGTTGTGAGTTCAATCCTTGAGGGGGCCATTTAGGGAGCTGGGGCAAAAATCAGTCTGGGGATTGGTCCTGCTTTGAGCAGGGGGTTGGACTAGATGACCTCCTGAGGTCCCTTCCAACCCTGAAATTCTATGAACTCTGAGGTTCTACTGTACACAAAATGGACCTAGAGAAACACCACCAAAGGCCCTGTGCCCAGCTGTGACTCCATCCTGCTGCTGGGGGAGTTCTCACAAGGTGGCCAATGCCACAGGGAGTGGCTGAATGGGAGGGTCAGGGGGAGGGGCTCTCCTCAGCACAGGAACTGGGCTGGGGCCCTGTGTGCTACTCAGAAAGCTGCAGACTGACCCTGGATTCTGCTCCCCCGGCTGCAGGTCCTGCCCCTTCACGTCTCAATGCAGAGATGTTCCATCAATCAATCATCTGTCTGTCTGTCCATCTCTCTCATGCACCCTTCACCACAGCATCTGGGCACTCTCTTCTCTTCCTGAGTGCCTGCCTGACCCCGAGCCCCATCAAATCCCTCTCCCCCTATGCTTACATCCATTGACTTGCCAGGTTTTTCCGGGAGCTGACGGAGCTGAAGACATATGCAAATTACTCCACCTGCGACCGCAGCAACCTGGCCGACTGGCTGGGCAGCGTTGACCCCAAGTTCCGCCAGTACACGTACAACCTGGTGACTTGTGGCATCGACCGCAACTTCCTGCACCGTGTGACGGAGGAGCAGCTGCAGGAGGACTGCCGCATCAATGTGGGCTTCCACCGCGTGCGCATTCTCTCTGCCGCCAGGGGTAAGGACCTGTTCCCTTCTCAGCACAGAGACACCGGGGCCCAGTCTGGTCACTGGTCAGACCTGGCCAGGGCTGGTCAGCTCACTGGGTCGGGGGCCGGATGGGACTAGTCTGACTGCCGGGTGACCATTCACAGATCACCATTAACTCTTCGCTGCTATCCACTCTCATATCTAGAAATGCTTCACTCTCCCCTGCCGTGCAGTGGCTGCAAATCCACCTCTGAGGGGCCTGATGTGTTTATCAGCTACCGACGGAGCACTGGCTCCCAGCTGGCCAGGTGAGTGCCGAGGGGATCGCCCCACGTGGACCCACTCCAGGGGTCTGTGTCATGGTGCTGATGGCTGAGGAATGACCCAGGATCTCTCTGTGGGCAGAGAAGGACAGAGCAGAATCTGGAGGGGACAGTGCCTGAGGCTCAGTGAGAGCAGAGCAGACTGGAAGGGGAATTCAGCCCCCAAACCCCATCCTGCTTCCCTGCTGATGCTGACTTGCACCTTCCTCATTCTACCCCCCTGGTGGCCCAGTCGGAGCAGGGCTTAAAGCCTCCCTCCCTGTTAGTTCTGTGACAGCCCACACGCCTCGAGCCTGCGCAGGCCTGAGCCAGCAGCTACCGTCTGGAGGCTGCAGTTGGCTCTGTGGAAGCCTGTTCTCTCGGTGCCCCTGGCTGAGATGACAAGGACAGGGGGTGCCCTGATGGTGCCTCTCTTGCCCCCAGCCTGCTGAAGGTCCATCTGCAGCTGCATGGCTTCAGCGTGTTCATAGATGTGGAGAAGCTGGAGGCGGGGAAGTTTGAGGACAAGCTGATCCAGAGCGTGATGAGCGCCCGCAACTTCGTGCTGGTTCTCTCGCCAAACACGCTGGATAAGTGCATGGGGGACCCTGACCGCAAGGACTGGGTGCACAAGGTGAGAACCCCCGGGCAGGAGCGCAGAGGGACTTGGTGGCACCGCGGGAGTGGGAGGGGCTGGAGATGGCTCTGGCTGCCACGTGGGAGCCATGAGGTAAGCTCTGGGCTTTCCCCTCAGGAGATCGTGACGGCCCTGAGCTGTGGGAAGAACATCATCCCTGTGGCTGACCATTTTGAGTGGCCTGATCCCCAGGATCTTCCCGAGGACATGAGGGCTGTCCTGAAATTTAACGGCATCAAGTAAGTGCAGTCGGGGCCCTGTCCCAGACATGCTCTTGTGGTGGCTGCTGACTTGTGTGGCGTGCAGGCAGTGCGATGCAATCTGAGGTGGTGGGCGGGTGAGACAGCAGACGCAGGCCGCTGAACGTCACCAGTTCAGGGCAGGGGGTGCCGGCCTCTCTGCAGCTGGGACCCATCTCATCTGGGAGGTGGAATTTTCTTCTCCTGGTCTCCCTTGAATAATTCTCCTCCCTCCTTGGCGTTTTGGCCCCTCAGCTACCTGCAGGCAGATCTCGTGTCTCCTGTTATCCTTCAGCCGAGCAGGGCAGACTGAGCTCTGTCCATCCCTCCTCCTGACCCAATCGCTCCAGCTCCTTCATTGCTTCTCCTCTTCTTCCCTGAGCTCTGCTTGCCACTCGTGTAGGATCCCAGACGCGTCCCAGCAGCCGTGGCCCCTTGGCACTTTGAATGGCATCCCAGGAGGAGTGGGGGGGTCCCTACTGTGCCCGTGGCCCAGGCTTCCCAGGGTTGCTACCACGGGGCCATAGCATGAAGGAGCCTTTTCTGTGCTGCTGGGGTTCAGCTCCCTGCCTCTGCTAGCCACAGGCAACCCAAACCCTGCCTCTCAGCCCACGTGGGCTCCACTGGCCCCCATGCAGGTGCCGATAGGACACTTCAACCCCCGCAGTGCCCAGCCCCGGGGCACTGGTCACTCGGGATGTTCCCAAAGGAACAGCACGCCAGCTTCCCAGTGACCTGAGACCCTGCTCTGCGTCACACACAGCACTCAGGTTTGCTTCCTGAGAAAGCAAGTGTAAGTAGCAGAGAACAGAGAGTCATAGGGCAGCCAATAGAAACACTGGAAACAAAGGGTTACTCGTAAAATCAAATCTTCACATGCCTGAGCCCTGCTCTGCTGAGCTGCTGTCACCCCGAAGTCTTTCCCCTGCGCTGTCCCACTGGGATGGCCAAGACCCTGCTTTCATGAGGCCCAGCCTGCTGTCTGCACCCCCAGATAGATCCTCTCTCCTCCTTTGCTCTTCACTGGAAAACAGACCCCTGGTTACCTCATGAGCTCCCCCGTAGCGGGTGACTCCACATGCTGCCAGACTCCCACTGGGAGACACACAACACACAATGGCCTATGGGGGAGAGAAGTGGTGGGACCTGACTTAGGGACGCTGCCTGTGGGTGACCTGCCTGTAGCTACAGTGCCCAGCGTAGACAGAGACATGCCTCCTTTCACAGGACCCGCACGGCCCGTTGGCAAGTAGGGTGACCAGACAGCAAGTGTGAAAAATCAGGACAGGGGTGGGGGGTAATATGAGCCTATATAAGAAAAAGACCCAAAAATCGGGACTGTCCCTATAAAATCAGGACATCTGGTCACCCTATTGGCAAGGGGATGATGTAACACCCGTACGTGAGCGCTGGGGAACTAGAATGTAAACACCAGCCCCAGGGTTTCCTGTAACCCGTATGCACCTCTGTGCCCTCTGCCAGTTGGTATCGAGGTTCTTTGGTCACAATGGCATCGGGGGGGGGGGTCTGACAGTGCCCATAACCCGGGCACACTGAACAGCACCCGTGGCCCAGTCTGACAGTACCTGTGGCCCGGGCACATGAACAGCATCCGGGGGGGAGGGGGGTCTGACAGTGCCCGTGGCTGACGCATCGAGCTCACCTGCAGACTTTCGAGTCCATTGAGCAGGGTGTGATAGTCCGTTTTCTCCCCTGGATGCAGATGGTCCCATGAGTACCAGGAGGCCACAATCGAGAAGATTATCCGCTTCCTCCAGGGCCGCTCATCCCGGGATTCTTCAGCTGGCTCAGAGAACAGCCTGGAGTGTGCAGCCCCTCTCGGGCAGACCTACAGCCAGGCAGGGCCGCCCCATATCCTCTAGGGCAGTGTTGTTCAACCAGGGACCGGCTTGCTGCTTTCCTACACTGCATCAGGGAGATCTCAGGGCGTGGCGCCGGTCCTCAGCCCGGCAGCTGAGAAACACGGTGCTAGGCACTTCCCAGAAGCGCTCTCCCCAAGTGGGGTTAAATCCTTCCTGTTAGAGCTTCCTGCTTCCAGGGCTGTGCCCTGGGCCTACCCCTAAGGGACCTGGACCACTTCCCTGGCTCAGACAGTGCAAGAGGAAGGGCCCTTGGCTGGGGCAGCAGCCGAATATCAACTCTCTAATTACCCTCCCATCCTTGAATCCAGCCCCGGCACCAAAAGGGATGTTCTCCCCTTAAGAGCAAAGAACACTTCCTATCTGCCTCCTACAGCCTGAGCCTGTGGGGGCCAGACAAGAGGGCCCGTCCCAATGCCCCCGGGGCAGGGAGACAGCTGTTCCCCTTCCCTCGCCATGACACCCACTCGTCTGACTCCCCCAGCCTGCAGAGAAAGTGATGGAGAACGCAGACCCCACCCAGAGATGTTTGCAGGAAGGAGGGGAGGGGGAGGAAGGGGCAGTTGAGAGGAAGTGGCCCATGCATAAGGCTACGATTTAGTCACAGGTATTTTTAGTGAGTCACGGACAGGTCAGAGACAATAAAAGTCATGGCCAGTGATCTGTCCGTGACTTTTACTAAAAACAACCATGCCTAAATCTTAGGTGCTGAGGGGGGCAGGGGTGCTCTGGCAGTCGCTGCTGCTCCTGGGGGTGGGATCAGCCTGGGGCCCCACCGCCACTCCTCCGGGCAGTGCCTGGGACCAGTTGCCTGGGGTCGCCTGAGCAGCGACCAGCGTGGCTGGTCCTAGGGCCGCCCCAGCTGCTCGGGCGGCCCTGGGCTCAGCCGCACCAGCCGCTGCAGCTGCAGAAGTTACAGAGGTCCCAGAAAGTCATGGACTCCGTCACCTCCGTGAAAGACTCGCACCCTTACCCACGAGCTGTGTATTCACGAGGACTTCACAAGGGAGCATCACGCAGCTGGCACAGGCTGCCATGTGGACTCCAGCTCCTGCACTTGCTGGTGCCTGGGGACCATTACCAAGGGCAGCAGCTCAGGGAGCGAGTGGCACCACAAAGTGCCAATGGGCAGGAGAGGCCAAATGAAAGCAAAGCCCTGGAGAAATCCCCTTGTTTTATGTCAGGTCCCTACAACCTGCCTAGGTGGAGACCTCCCCTCCCCCCACCCCAAACAGCAGCTCCTGCCACCTCCACGCGGCCTCTCTCCACACGCTGCCCAGCCTGGGGAGCCCTTTGCTTCTAGCTCAGGTAGAAATCTTTCCCGGGGGCCTTTGCAAAGTGCATCTTGTTTTGATCACCTGATGTCTCAGTTCTTGCCACTCTGGTGCCCTTGTAAAGCATTGTCAGGCCCATGTATGCAGGGCACAAAGCTGCCCGGGGCCCGGAGTGCGCTGCTGGGCGCGGCGTGGAAGGACGTTAGCTGCTGCATTGTACCTGTGGGATCATTATACACCGGCAAGGCACTGGGCTGTGGCTGTGTTTTATTCCTGCCGGCTCTGCTCTTCATCCCAGATTGGTCATGGCTCCTGCTCCGCTCAGAGGGAGGGGTCTGCGTGAGCTTCCCTCCAGATTAGGCTTTGTTGGCTCCAGCGTTAAGTGACAGGCCGTTTCCTCACCTCCCCCATCCCGCTCACAAGCCAGATCCTCTGCACATTCAGAATCGGCCAGCAGGGTATTGGGGATGGGAGCAGAGGCCATTGCCGAGGCTGACGGGGGTTTCCTGGGTGTGGGGATGGGCTGACAGCAGGACCTTGCAAGATGTGGGGCCAGGCACAGTTGGCCCATGTACTCTGGGCCCCGTTCACCGGGGGAGCGGGGGCTGTACTGCAGCTGGAGCTCAAACACAGGGCTTGTTTGCTTTACTTTGCCCCTTTCTGTGGCATCTGTGGGTGCAGGGAGAAGCCTGATGTCAGGCAGCCAATGCGAGATGGTCTCAGCTCGCTGTGCTAGGGCCTGGACCTCACCCTGCACCTACACCTCTGATCTTTGGCTGCTGCTGGAAGTTGCTCTTAACAGGCCCCTTTCTGACACAGGAACTGGCCGGGGCTTTTCTTGGAGGAGATTTCATCTCCTCCAAAGGGGTCCCCACTCTGCAGGCTGAAGCTGGCTGCTTAGGGCCACACCAAGCCCAGCCCTGCCCTAGGAAAGGAAAGGTCATTGGCCTATTGAGCAGTGACAGCACGGTCCCGCTGCACACCCAGCGAGACAGACTTCCAGCTCCAGGTGACACACTGTGACCAGATGGCCAACAGAGGGCGCTCCTCGGGTACCACAGACATCACTTCTCATCCCCATCTTCACTGCAGCTCTCCTGCCTGTTCCTTCCTGCTTCCATTCACAGGGCAGCTCCTGCAGCAGCCCCCGCAGAGCGCAGCGCAAACGCTTCAAGCCTGGCTGGAGCGTCAGGCCCACGGCGGGTAAACGCCCGGGGGCCTCTGCACAGCACTCTGGGTATAGGAGTCACCCACTCGAGCACTGAGCGGGTTGCTTAGTCCCAGCAACGCTGTGGAGCAGTTACAGCCGCCGAGCCCTCTCTGCCCACAAGCCGGCAGGCTCCAGCCACACGAGATGGGTCCAAAGAAAATGGGATGCGGTGAAGGAACATTCATTATTAATGAGTGGAGATGATGGGCTCCTGAATGAAGAATTGCTTTCAATTAGAGGCATTGGGGTTTGAGTGAGTAATGCCATGGGCCAGCAGCAGGTGGGGTGGCACAGCAATGCGTCTGCAGCTGATGTGATCGGAGACAGCCATAGGCACAGGGACACGGCCTGCCTAGGCTCTGCTCCCTCCGGCCTGCACCTTCTCTGCCACCCAGGCCTAGGGGGTGGGGAGGAGCCCAGCGCATGTCACTTTGGGACCCGACTGGAGAGTCTAACCCCAGCAGCACTGCAGGCCCCACTCAGGCCTCTCCTCCCCATGTGCTGAATGAAGGGGTGGAGCCTGTTGTACGCTGCACTGGCCCAGAGGCACCTGCGTGGATTTTAGGGCAAGAGAGCACCATTGTTCATCAAGGCCAGCCAGACTTCTCCCTTGGGAAGGCACGAACCATCAGGCCTTAGGAAACTCCAGCTAGTACAAGATGCTGCAGTACGTCTCCTCAGCATCACGGGCTACTGTGAGCCCATTCAGCCTGTCCTCCACCCTTTACATTGGCTTCCCATAGCCAAGAGAGTCAAAGACAAGGACCTGTAAAGCCTAAGGCACAGGATGAGAGCCATGGCAAACAACTCCACCTCTCAGGCACAGTGGAACTTCCTACCATGAGGATAAAGTTGGTCTGTGTGGGAGACAGAGCTTGCTGGGGGGCTGGTCGGAGACTGTGCACAAACTCCTCAGGGAGCTAAGGATCAGCCCAAATTCCCACTCCCCGAGGCACTGCGCCGACCTGCCTTCTCTAACGCAGACCGAGCAGCGTGGCTATAGCGAGGGGGGAACCCTACCAAAACATTCCACTGCCCACATATTCTCTCCCGGAAAGAGGGTGAGAGACAGAATAAACCACAGGAGGCAGCTGCTAGCCGTGTTGCTTCATGCGCGAGTAAAGGTGCTGAGGGCAATACAAGAACCTGTGTAATATAGACTAGAAAGGCTCCCAGCCTCCCTTTTACCCTGGCCCTGGATGTCCCGGGCAGGTTTGGGATTAATGTGAGTGAGCATGGTACCCATTGTATTCTAAGGACACCCATACCTGCTGCTCACAGCCACGCTGTGGTAGGTCGTGCATTGGCCCCATGCTTGAGGATCTGGGAGGAGAGCCAACAAAAAGAGCTGTTGTTCTTCCATAAATCCTATTGGATTCTTCCTTTACACACAGTGGGTGACTGACACACAAAGCGAGCATGGTGGGACCAGTGAAATCGAACTGCACAGACACTGCCAGCTGGTGATCCTGGCCAGGAAAACGGACCTGCAGCCCAAGGGGACCAGCTAGGATTTAGTGGCCTGATGCTGCCTTGAGGAATTCAGATACAAATTCATCCACAGCCCTGAACTCCCGGCATGCCCCGTTTGTAGAGAAAGTCAGCATTGGCCCTAAGCTCAGAGTTGCACAGGCAGCCCCAGCACTGAGCTTTATATTGACATAAAGCATCCGACCACGGCTCTGCTTCTCCCATTCTCCCCTCACGCACCTTCCTGCTGCCTGCTCCTTCTCTCCCCACTCCCCACTCCAGCAGAGGCGAAACAAGAGCTTGGGCTGATTTGGCAAACACTGCCTATTATATTTACAGGCAGGTAACGGAAACAGAGCTGCTGTGAGCTTCACTCCAGTGCCCAGGAAAAGGTTAACCCAGTGTGTAGCTGCTGCTAGCAAGTCTCAGGGGATCATCTCTAATCTTTATGGCTCCAGGCTCTTTGATGAGCTCATTCTTCACCTGGCATCAGATTATTCGCTGCTGCTTTTCTCTCCAAAGTCTTCAACCCAAGAGAGAAAAGCAGGAGAATAACGGAGAGAGATAAGCGGGGAAGGAAGTCTGGACAAACTGGAGAGAGTCCACAGGATAGCAACACAAATGATAAAAGGTTTAGAAAACCTGACCTATGAGGAAACATTTAGAAAATGGGTATGTTTAGTTTTGAGAAAAGACGACAGTCTTCAAATGTGTTCAGGGCTGTTATAAAGAGGACGGTGATCAATTGTTCTCCATGTAGGACAAGAAGTAATGGGCTTAATCTGCAGCCAGGGAGATTTAGGTTGGACATTAGGGAAAACGTTCTAATGGTAAGGATAGTTAAGTATTGGAATGTGTTACCCTGTAGGATCCCCATCCCTAGAAGTGTTTATAAGCAGACACCTGCCCCAGCTGGTCAAGGTTTCCTTAGTCCTGCCTCAGCACAGGGGGCTGAGCTAGAAAACAACCGCTCAAGGTCCCTTCCACCCTTAAACGTTTATGATTCTATAAAAGAACTCTGCTGCCAAGGCCAGCCTTTATGGACCACGAGAGGAACTAGGGACTTGCTATTCTGGGAATGAGCAATCTTGTCCTTGTCATAAATCTGATTAGAAAACGGCACCCGCAGCACCTTGAAGCCTTGCATAAGGGGTTTGTTATCAGCAGTGACACTTAGTTACTGTACAGATCATATATTCAAGAGGAAACAAATTTAACAGCTGTTAGAAGAACAGCTGTGAAGGCTTTGAACACCATGGGCTGGGGAGAGGTGGTACTACCCCAGCAGGGGATAGCTGAGCGAGTGACAATGTGAAGACATGATGGCACCTGTCACCCTCTGGGAAGAGGAGCAGCAGTCAGCTCGCTGACAGAAGAGTACGTCCCACAGAACATATATTTTCTCCCTGCAAATACACCCCCCGCCCTGCTCCCGCATCCAGCTCAGCCTAATGATGGGATGAGACTGGTCCTGGCTCTGCCATTCACTTACTCTGTGGCCTTGGGAAGTCACTTAATCCACAGTTATTGAACTTAGGTGCCCACAGTTATGGATGATGGGACAGGTTTAGCTTTAACCCGTCTACCTCAGGTTACAACCTGCACAGCCCACCTTTGCAAAGAACTTTGAAATCCTGGGTTGAAAGGCACTAGGGGAAGGGCCTTGGCTCTTCCCCGCTCAGCGGCACACACTGCACTGCACCTGATGCTAACAGCTGAGCTCCACGGGACTTGTGTGCAGTGCCATTAGTGCTTCCAAAGGGCCCCATGAATGGGTTCTGCAGCTAGACAGGCAGGAAGGGAGAATGTCCCTCCAGACGCTCACACACTCCTGGGAAGACTTGCTTCTCACTCTCAGCACTGCTACAAGAGCCTGGCCTGAGCAGTAACGTGCAAAACAAGTCTGTTACCCTGGTGCAGACGGGGGCCAGGGGCCTGCCTCCCTCTTTCTACAGTCTATTCAGCCAGTGCTGGGCTTCCTCTACTTCCATTGTGCCCTTCAGGAGCCATCTCTTCCTGGAGGGAGGTGCATTTGGTCGCGAGTTTCTTCTTCCATACTAATGGCTTATTGGCCACTCAACAGGGAAGAGCTCACTCTGTTCAGAGGGGAAGTTGCTCCCTGGCATCACTCGCAAGCCCTCAGCAGGAGCGTACATTCCCCCCTGGGCCGCCAGCATACCCTGTTAGTCTTCACTCCTCTGTCACCTGCAAATGGGCATCAACAGCAGCTCTTTCTACCCCTTTATTTTTAAACTCACTGGTGTTTTCCCCGACAGGCCGAGCCAGCAGGACCATGAGGACCTAGCCCTGCTGGCAGGATCGTGTTTTTACTGGCTGATTAAAGCCACGATTTCCAGCTACTTGGAACTTTAAATAAGCAAGAACCTTAGAGATCTCTCATGCTCATTGGTCAAATCGTCCCAGCAGAATAAGCAGCAGCTTTCCGACCGGTTTGCTCAGCCACACAAATAATTTTCTTTTGGTGAATCAGTGCTTAGCCTTGTGTGGGGGATCAGGAAGCATCTGTAAAGTGACCGTATTCGGGCGTGGTGTCCGAGATTTCTATCCACCTAAGAGAGAATGGACAGCGTCAGAGCTCTGCCTGCACAAAGCAAGGGCTTTAAAATCTCAAGGAAACAGAGAGGAAATGGCCCTGCCAGAAAAACTCCCTAGGGCCAGCCATTAATGCACTTCTCCTGTAAACCCACCCTGGCCTCCCAGCACCGACAAAGTCAAAAGCAACCTCACTCTCTTGCTTTAACTAGGGGGGCAATTGAAGGCAGACAAGCTGTTGAGGGTGCCCAAGCTCTTCGCTACAGCAGCTGCTGGAGGAAGGGGTGAAAGAGCAATATTGCGCCAAAGCTCCCAGCTCCCCGCCTCGCACCGCCGCCGGCGCTCTGTGGATTGGTGCTGACTTCTGGGGCAGCACAGGGCTCAGGAAGATATAAAGCAAGAAAAATAAACGATCATGTTTGAATGGAATGACAGCTAGTGGCTAGAGCCAGCGCAGTGCAGGCAGGCGCCACGTGAGCATTGCATATGTAGCTGGGACAATGTGCCTCAATCCTGAGCTGGCATAGCCCCTGCCGTTCCACTCCCAGGCCCCACATTCAGCGCTTGAAATGCAACTCCGTTCTGAGCCGCTTCCGCCCCCCCACCATCCACACTCACATGGAGTGCAGGGTTTGTGTGTAGGGGGGGCTGCAATGTGGACACACAGTGAGTAGGAAGAATCCCACTGAAATCAATTTACTTGTGAGCCAAGAGAGAACTTGGCAGAGGTTTCCCCAGTTGAGATACTTGGACATCTGCCTCCTGTGGCACCAAACTTCTTCCAATTAGCAGCATTTAGACAAGCCTTGTAAAGGCCTCTCACAAGCCAGTGTCCTGCAAGGGACCCCACCAGCCACTACAGAGCCACATACAAAGGCTTTTAGACTGACTTAGAAGACCAGGATCTGAGTTACCCAATAAGAGCAGCTGGAACGAGCAGAATGATTGCCCCAAAGAGAAAGGGGAATCCCTTCATGAAGTGCAGGCTTGCAGGGTAGAGAGAGTTGAACACTCCTGTGGCCACAAGTGAGCAGAGACCTTCCACGCAGGCAACAGAGGCAAAAAGAGCACCTGGAAGGACACCAAGGTCAGAGCTTAGCAATGAGGCTCCTCTTTTGGCCCCCTTAGACTGAACACACCTGACCATCTCGGTGCATTTCAATCTGGATCTTAGTAAAATATTTTCACTCCGATCAGGAGGTGGCCCTTTTTCTCTGCAGTGCAGGTGCCAAGGGCTGAGAGCAGAGACAGGCATGATGGGCCAAGTTCAGCCCGAGTGTGAGTAGGATAACTCCACGGCCCTCCATGAGTTGCACTCACCAAGTGCTGAATTTGGATGCTGCATCAGACGGACTGTAAATCCCATGAGGCAGAAACTAGTTCAATGTAAGTGCCCAGGACATTTTATCATTCAATAAATATTAAACACAGCAGAGATACTGCAGGTTTCATTTTATAACCTTGGAATCCAATTTACACTAGCTTCATTCTAAGCGGGGCCCACGTTAGCCGGTTGGAGGAACCAGGACTTTCATTTCATGGGAAGCCATTTCTGGGCTGCAAGTGACTGCACTAAGCCCCTCCTCCCCTCTCCTGACTCTGCAGTGGCATTTCCAGCCAGGTCCATGTACAGGAGGCAAAGAGGCCCGGCTCTCCCCAGTGTTATGGAGAAGGGTAACCCTACATCCTGTGGTCACATCCTTTAGTAGTGCTGAGTTCTTCCAGTTGTTGCCAGCTCACACAGGCCAAAGCCATACCGGGGGTTACTAGTGTTTCCAGAGTTTATTTTTCAACCCAGTCTAACTCCTGTTCCTGTGAAAGGTTTTGAGACCAGGGGGAGGTCATCAGTGACTCAGCCCCAAACTTTAATGTGATGCTTTTCACTTTGACTACATCTTCCTCTGCACATTTTAGTCCCAAGTAGGTTCACTGTATTGCCTAGAAAAACTGCCCACAATGCCTGTCCTGCGCAGGGCCTGGGGATGTGTGCATGTGCCAGGGGGGAGGGGGTCAGAAGAATGCAGAGATTCCCTGACCTGGTCCTTTTGGTGCCTCCTGCCGGGAGAGGCTGAGGCACACTCCTTGGGTTGTTTGGTTTTTAATGTGTCGCGCAGACATCACTAGGTTGAATGTTTCACGGCCTGCTGTGGGTTATACTGGTTAATCACTTACCCTGATCTTTCTCATCCACCAGTTTGGACAGCTTTGCCCGGATCACTGGAGTGGCTGCCATTGAAAGAAACAGGATGCCATAACCTGTGAGTGAGAAATAAGACACACCCAGGAGGTTTTCTTATCTGTGGAATAACATTGCTAGCTTAAAACAAAACCAACCCCACAAATAAAGCACCTGTAGCTGCCAGGGAGACTGCCATCCTCCTGCCCATTAGCCCATGCGCGCCCTTCAGCCCGCCTCCTTCTATGGCCCCTTTGAGGATAGCTTAAGATACCTGGTTTGTGTGGCTTCTGGTTGGTCTACAACTGTCTGTAGTGACTCCCTCTAGCTGCAGCACCACCACCTGGTGGTGACAGTAAATACAAGGTGTGACAGGCTGGTGATCTCAGCAATTTTGGTATGTGGATACTCTGGGGACGTCTACTCTGCCTTTCTGTCTTTCCAAGAGGCTGCCATCCTCTCCTCACTCCTCTGGCAATTTTTAAGCTACCTGGATTTTGGGATTCAGCATCACCTGTGAACATCAGTGGTGTTGTAGAAGCAAGTGAAATCACAACCAGGCCCGAGATGTTGGAGAGCAATCCTAACTCCGCTACCCAGGTGTCTTCAAGGCACAGCTGCAGTGCCCGCAGCCCTGCCAGGCTGCTCAGGTAAGTCAGGTAACTAGCTGCTGAGCCATAACCAATCAGATCAGAGCCCCAGCAGAGTGGGGAGCTGAGTTCGTATAGGACAAAGACGTCCCTGGCTCCAAAGTGGATGGTGACAATGAGAAAGAACGTCAGAGAGTAGAGAGCGAGCTTCTGCCTGGATCTCTGGTACCCTGGGGCAGCATACAGCTTGTACACAGACATATAGTGACTGAGGGTGAACAGCTTGGCCGGTTTCCTCTCCTTCACCGATTCCTGGAGACAAAGAGCAACATAGAGGGCAGTGGCAAGACTGACAGCAAACACAAGCCAGAAGGGATTGATGTAGCCCTGAGCTTTGCGCCACTGCCCTCCGATGATGCTGGCCAGCATGCCTGCCACACCCAGGCACGCCTCCAGGATGGCGACGCGGAACGTACGGGAACGCTGGTCACTGATGTCAGCCACGTAGGCAAAGCAGCTGGCCAGGATGAGGTTGTAGTCCCCCATGAGGCCACACAGGATGCGCCCAAGCAGGAAGTAGCCAACATGTAGCCTCAGGTACATGACAAGAAGATAGATGGCAGCCTGCAAGGCCATGCCCACGGCGGGCAGGATGAGCGCTGGACGCCGACCCACGCTGTCACTCCATGGCCCAAAGAGAGTCACTGAGAAGAGACCCACAAAGAAGCCTGCCAGGTTGATGTAGAGGTTCCAATGGGAGGCCAGGGTCTCCACTTCCTGAGACAGAAGGACAGACACAGGTAGGTGAGGCCCCGGATGGCACAATATCTGTCCATCAAGGTCTATATTGGCACCCATCGCCTTGGGGTCTGACCCTGGCCTGCAGAAACCGCCTCTTGCGGGGAAGTGCGAAAATATGGCCCAGCTCCTCCCAGCTGTGCCTGGCTGGGCACAGGGGGTGGGGGGCAGCCACGTCAAACCAGCACCACTAGTTCCAGCACCTCTGGGGCCCGCCCGCTCCCGGGCACCCACCCCCGCCCGGCTCGGCCCGCCTCGCCCACCTGCTGCCGAGGGTCCCCCGCGCCGCTCGCGTTGCCGCAGCCGGGCGAGCCGCTGCCCGCGGAGCCGTTGTAGCCGAGCTCGGCCCCGAGCCGCTCCCACAGGTACTGGGTGCAGAGCGGGGCCTGCAGGCCCAGCGCCACGGTGCCCAGGAAGAGAACCGGCTCCACCGTGGGGGCGGCCCGGGGGCAGCGCGGCCGCCCCCCGCCAGCGGGGCCCGGGCTGTCGGCCATAGCGGGGGCCGGAGGAGCGCGGCGCGCCGCCCGCAGAGGCAGGAGGCGGAGGAGAGGCAGGCTCCGCCCGGAGGGGACGGCAGAGGACCGGGGCCAGGGCGGCCAGACGCCTCCCCGCCAGGGCCCCCATGCCCGGCGGCCGGGGCCGCCTCCGCCGGCAGCATCCATGGGAGAGCGCGGGGCTGCCCCGCGGGCTGGGGACACAGATCCCCGGGCGATGCGCTTAGCCCTTCCCCGCAATGAACCCCCGTGCCCAGGCTCTGCCCTTGCCCGTCTCCATTTAACCCCGGCCCCTCGGCTCTGCCCTTCCGCTCCGGGTCCACGGGATCTGGGAGCACAGCTTCCCCTTGAGTTAATTCCCTTCGTCTCCTTCTCCCCTCCCCACCCTCCTGGGAGCGAGGGCAGTTCAATGAATGGGGGCCAGGGGTCATTTCCTCCAGTTTTTCCCCTTTACTGCTCTTCACCTGCTCAATCCTCCCTCAGCTTTGGAAAAGTTTCAAAGTAGCCAAAGGGGAAAAAAGGGAAAGTGAAACTAACCCCCCCCCCTAAACCTTAGACATTCATTCTGTTGAATTCAGTGGCAGGAGAAGGGGGGGGGGGAAATAGATGTCAGCATTTCTGGTTTTGACAAAGGAACACACAAGTTTTGCTGAAAACAAAAGCTTTGCAGAAGTCTTGAGTTTCGAAAAAGGCTGTTTTTAAAATGGGGGGGAGGGGGAGGGAGTTGTAAAGAATAAATTGCACTCAGCTCCTATTATCTGATATGGCAGCCAGCAGCGTGCTGTGAGCTCTTCCAGTCAAGGCACGATTCCAGTTCCATAGGGTTCAGAGTAGCAGCCGTGTTAGTCTGTATCCGCAAAAAGAACAGGAGTACTTGTGGCACCTTAGAGACTAACAAATTTAGTTCCATAGGGGTAGAGCCTGCAGAGCAGGGGTGAAAATTCAAAAGCACCGAAGAGAGAAACACCCAGGTCCAGACCCATAAAGGTATTCCAGTAGAAGTTAGGGCCTAAATATCTTTGGGGATCTGGGCCCCTCTGATTTTGGAATCTGAGGGGGAAGGGGAATGTTTAAGGCCATCAAATGAAGGACCTGTTCCTGGTAAGAAAGGTAAGAACATGTGCAAGTGTTCTGAGGATCAGGGCCTAATTCACATGACATTACACATGTTGGAACTGGCACTGTGTCTTTTTTGGGCAACAAATACTTAAACTTATGCCATGAAACTTCCTCTGTATTTTCTCCTTCCTATTAGTTCATAAGCTAGTTTTGAAGAACACAGGTTCAAAATAAAAAACCAAAGCCTGTTATAGGTTTTCTTACAAATTGAGGGCCTAAACTAGTGATCAACACAAGAAATCCAAGTGACTTCAGTGTGTTTCTGACCATTTGCAGGACTGGGCCCTGTCTGGTGATGAACTAATTAATCTTGAATGAGTTCATGAATCAACAAGAAGTGAATTTGCATGTTCTAGTGATGAAAAAGTTAAGTTTTACCTTGGCCAGGTTTATGATTAAATGATTAATCTTCAACAAGCTGGTGATGAAATGTTTTACAATGAATGTGTTTGTTACAGGCTAGCTATCAGGTTAATGACCATGACAATAAAAAAAATCTGTTTCAGCAATTTTACCACAACTGATATAACTGTGTTTGCTTATGAAGACTTGCTGTACTTCATGTACTTCTTGGTGGCAAAAATAATGTATGTTGCAAAGCTAAGGAGATGGAACTTTAAGCATTCACATTTTTCTATTTCTTAGAAACAGAATCACTGAACTTACTGTTGTGTCACTACTTACTTATAACATAGCATTCAACGACAAAGAGTCCTGTGGCACCTTATAGACTAACAGACGTACTGGGGGAGCATAAGCTTTCATGGGTGAATATGGCTGACGAAGTGGGTATTCACCCACGAAAGCTTATGCTCCAATACATCTGTTAGTCTATAAGGTGCCACAGGCCTCTTTGTCGCTTTTTACAGATCCAGACTAACACGGCTACCCCTCTGAGACTTGATAGCATTCAACCACATTCACATTAGTGATTGATGAATACATTTAAGATAAACTGACAATTTATTAAAATATTTTCCCCGTAAGGTTTTCTCCCTTCTCAAAGAACAGTTGTAAAATAAAGTTATAGTTAATAATTGAACAAAAGTCTGGAAAGTCAGATTGTTGTTAAGGTTATTCAGGAATAATTTCAATTAAAATATAATATGTTGGGATTTCCTCTGAGACCGTTTCCATTTGGCGTATCCCAAACACCTTGTCTAGTACTGGGAGAACACGTCATTCCAAAACATTCAGTTTGACTCTGGATTTTGTCACTCAGGTTCCTTGTTTGGCATATAGCAAAGCTACGCTGAGTTGATCAGACTCAAGCATAGGGGGTGGGTATAGGGCATTCCACACATCCAAAGTTACAAAGATAACCTCTTCCTTTATATACATTTCTATGTTACATTGCATTTGCTGTACGTTACACCACACATTTTTGGATTGGATTGGTTACTTTGCAGGAGCCAGTCCCATACAGTGTGCTCTGTCCATATGCTGCTCATGTGGACCCTGATCTTTATATTCCAGGTTTATCTCGTCCATAGTCCCTAGCATCAAACCGTTGCTTCTTGTCTAGCTAGCACCGAAATCCTGGACTCCAGCACACTGTCTGTCAAGCCCTATTTACAACTTAACCTTCCATTCACCTTCCCAGTTATGCCCACTAAGAAATGAAGCAAGTTAGGCCCACAAGCCAGGCCTACATAATACGTGAAATTATTTTTAAAGGCTGAAAATAACTTAGCAACTTTAACTTGTAGCCATTTTTGGCTGAGTTACTTTCATATTTGAGGATATTTAAATAACATTCATCTTCCCTCCAGCCTGGCTGTATCGGAAGATATTTAAACCCGTTTACCTGGAGAATGCTGTATTTCAGGAAAGTAAAAAATGCTGGGTCCTTGAAAGCTGAGGAAAGCTCAACTCAAAGCAATGTACTGTCTGTGTGCAGACTCTTGCATAGTGCACATATAAGTTTGCTGGAATGGTTACCCCAAGGTGGGTAACCTCTCCTCATGAGTCTGCACAGCAATTCACAATGCAGGAGGAAGGCAAGCCGGTTTTTAGGCCCTCTGTCCCTCTCAGAAGAGCATTTTGCTGGGTCCTTTGCGATCATCTGACATTTCAGACTCTGGCCTTTAGATTAACATTATTGTGACCTTGCATCTGAAGAAGTGAGGTTCTTACCCACGAAAGCTTATGCTCCCAATACTTCTGTTAGTCTCAAAGGTGCCACAGGACCCTCTGTTGCTTATTATTGTGACCTGTTTTGCTCTCTAGTTTATGTAACTGGGCCAGATCCTCAGCTGGTGTAAACTGTTGTTGCTCCACTCAAGTCAATGAATATATGCCAATTTACACCAGCTGAGAATCTGGCCCACTGTATTCCTTCCCACCCCCCATGGGGTCTCATTGGTGCTGCTGAATGCTAATCCCCTCAACTACAGGTCAAAACACCCAGGCCCTAGACTAGAGCTAGGGCAAGCCCCTTTTGTCCTTCACTTCGGGTGGATGACATTATTGCTGGAGATGTTCATCTTCCAAAAGAGCCTGATATTTACAATTCTTGTCCATGTTTGCTACAGTATTTTTATAGTTTCAGCAACTAGGAATGGAGAGGAATGCAAGGCCAGGAAGAGTCTATCCTGAGCCCACAGCTGAGATACAGAAATAGTAGGTCATCCTTCTTTTGAGGGAGAATAATGTTTGTGTGTCTACCCCTGCTGTTGCTTTCCCCAGGAAGCATATGCAGCTTTTACCCACTAACCACAAGCTCTGGATGGAGAGAGCTGCAGGACCCCTAATTCCACTACTGCCAAATGGCACCACTAACTCACCTCTCAGCAGGCAGACACCCATGTACGGCACCTTGTCTCAGCCGGAAGAATTGTGGGAGCTTCGGTGGAAATGAGGAGTGGAAATGGAGCTTCCAGGGATGTGTGGCTATGGAGGAAGAAGACGAATTTGTAAGCTGAGGTCTTTTTGCACTGTCATTTCTGTCCCAGAGACAGGCCTATAGCTGAGGGCTGACTTCCCACTAGCCACAGAGAGCTGGCAATAAAACTCCCTTTTGGAGTCTGATTGCAAATTTAGGAAATAAAAGCATAAAGTACTATAATGAAGAAAAAATACTTTGCCATTGACTAGTCTCTTGGTTTATAATACATTAAAAAAATAATAAAGTGCCCCTCTTCCCCACCACCAATGCACTCAGATACTGTACACAGGGGTTCGCAACCTTTTTCTTTCTGAGGCCCCCCAAACATGCTATAAAAACTCCACAGCCCACCTGTGCCACAATAACTGGTTTTCTGCATATAAAAGCCAGGGCTGGCATTAAGGGGTAGCAAGCAGGGCTGGTGCCCAGGGCCCCGTGGCACAGGGGACACCGTGAAGCTAAGTTGTTCAGGGCCCCGGGTTTCAGCCCCATGCAGTGGGACTTCAGCTGTCTGCCCTGTGCCCCAGCGAGTTTAACACTGGTCCTGCTTGGTGGATCCCCTGCAACCTGCTTGTGGCCCCCCAGGCGGCTCTGGACCCCTGGTTGAGAACCACTGCTGTACAATACTTCAGGGTAAGAAGATGCTGAAGTGTACGGATGATAGTTCAGTCTAAAGCCCCTCCTAGGAAGATGGAGATGTTAAAACTCGGGACTATTGATTGTTTAACACAATGGGGTGTTTCTCTTGCACACACTGAGTCTGAATCAAGGGAGCAATCTGACTCGCTTTTCTGCAGTTCTGGGAGCTCAAAGCGTCCATCAGCCCATTGTAACTGCCCTAGGAGGATTCTTTGTTGAGGGATCCTTTGGTGGTGGTGAGCCACTACGACAGTTCTTATGCCACCCTCTGCGCCTGGCCATTGACTGATCCAGGAGTCCCTTGGAGCCATGGGCAGAGGGCAGGTTGGTCTAAATTAAGGCAGGGATGGGGTCAGCTGCAGTTTAAAGCTGCCTCTGTCTGCATACCCACTCTTGAGCCTACACTGAGCACGGCTTGGCCTGAGCAAAGACTCTGGCCCTGTAGTTTCCTAAATGCAGATTTGGTTGCAGTTCCATGATCAGAACATTCTTATTCACTTTAATTGCTATCAGCTGTTACGTAAAGGGAGGTACGAGATTTTTTAAAAAATCCTGTTTCCATTATGAACTGTTTGTGTGGTAACAATGTCCCTCTGTATTTATCAGCTGCTTGCCCCTTATTTATGGCTGTTGCTATACACGGACTTACACTGAATTGAAATTAATTTCTTCTTGTCCTTAGAACTTCCTCTCCACTGCACTTGTGCTTTCTGCATCTTCCATCCTGCTTATGAAATCAGGCTGTTTTTATAATGTAAGTGAAGTAGGCCCCGTCTATATTACATCAACAGCCACCATATTTCTTTGGGCAATTGAAGTTTTGAAAAAAAATGACAAATGACTGATTACAGAGTCTGGAAACAGGGGTGAAAGTAACTTACAGGACTTACTAGTACGGCCAGAGTCCTGAGCGGGGGCATTGCCTCACCCGGAAGAGGTGTGGCCTCAACCAGAAGAGGCAGGGCCGCTCAGGATTTAAAGGCCCTGGGGCACCGGCTGTGGCTGGGAGCCCCAGGGCCTTTAAATCACCCCAGGGCTCCCAGCTGCAGAGGTGGCTGAGAGCCCCCGGGGCTCAGGGGCAAATTAAAGGGCCCGGGGCTCTGGCCGCCGCGGAGCTCTGGGCCCTTTAAATCCCGGCCCCAGCCTGGCAGCCGCTACCCGGGGGGGCGGGGAGTGATTTAAAGGGCTCAGGGCTCCCTGCAGAGGCCAGAGCACCGGGCCCTTGAAATCTCCGCTGCGGAAGCCGGTGCAGTCCGGCACGGCGTACTGGCTCTTGCCGGTACGCCGTACTGGACCGTAGTGGCTTACTTTCACTCTGTCTGGAAAGTAATCTCATAACAGTAGTAGGTCACTGATTCTTTCAGAGCATTCACACATTGGGCTTGTAAATTGCACAATGAGATTGTAACTGTGCTGGGTAATGTAGTTATTTAACATCTGCCATCTGAGGATCTTAAAGCTTTATGCAAATATTATTAATTAATTCAGCCTCCTGCCTCATACTCCTCATATTACCAGGATGCTGCATTGCCTCCAAGAGCTTAGAACAAAACTGAGGTATCCTGACTACCAGTGCCCTCATTCAACCGTGAGACTGTCCTGCAGTGACATGATCATTTTCTCTCCAGTGACTGAGTGAAAAAAAAAGGCAAGATTAAAAACCCACCTTCCCTTTTGGGCTTCTGAAAAACTATGAGATTAGTTCACAAGAGTGACATTTTTAAGAAGTAACGTTAGAACTCAAAGAAACTGAAAGAACTCAAATGTGAAATTGCGGAACTAACAACTATGGTTTGTAACCTGTCCTTTAAATTGGCTTCTGTACCCAATGACTGGAAGATAACTGGAAGAACGCCAATATTTAAAAAGGGCTCTAGAGGTGATCCCAGCAATTACAGACCGGTAAGTCTAGTACCGGGCAAATTAGTTGAAACAATAGTAAAGAATAAAATTGTCAGACACATAGAAGAACATAACTTGGGCAAAAGTCAACATAGTTTCTGTAAAGGGAAATCATGTCTTACTAATCTATTAGAGTTCTTTGAAGGGGTCAACAAACATGTGGACAAGGGGAATCCAATGGACATAGTGTACTTAGATTTCCAGAAAGCCTTTGACAAGGTCCCTCACCAAAGGCTCTTACGTAAATTAAGTTGTCATGGGACAAGAGGGAAGATCCTTTCATGGATTGAGAACTGGTTAAAAGACAGGGAACAAAGGGTAGGAATAAATGGTAAATTCTCAGAATGGAGAGGGGTAACTAGTGGTGTTCCCCGAGGGCCAGTCCTAGGACCAATCCTATTCAACTTATTCATAAATGATCTGGAGAAAGGGGTAAATAGTGAGGTGGCAAAATTTGCAGACAATACTAAACTGCTCAAGATAGTTAAGACCAAAGCAGACTGTGAAGAACTTCAAAAAGATCTAACAAAACTAAGTGATTGGGCAACAAAATGGCAAATGAAATTTAATGTGGAAAAATGTAAAGTAATGCACATTGGAAAAAATAACCCCAACTATACATACAATATGATGGGGGCTAATTTAGCTACAATGAATCAGGAAAGGGATCTTGGAGTCATCATGGATAGTTCTCTGAAGACGTCCACACAGTGTTTGGCGGCAGTCATAAAAGCAAACAGGATGTTAGGAATCATTAAAAAGGGATAGAGAATAAGATGGGGAATATCTTATTGCCCTTATATAAACCCATGATATGCCCACCTCTTGAATACTGCGTACAGATGTGGTCTCCTCATCTCAAAAAAGATATACTGGCATTAGAAAAAGTTCAGAAAAGGGCAACTAAAATGATTAGGGGTTTGGAATGGGTCCCATATGAGGAGAGATTAAAGAGGCTAGGTCTTTTCAGCTTGGAAAAGAGGAGACTAAGGGGGGATATGATAGAGGTATATAAAATCATGGGTGGTGTGGAGAAAGTGAATAAGGAAAAGTTATTTACTTGTTCCCATAATATAAGAACTAGGGGCCACCAAATGAAATTAATGGGCAGCAGGTTTAAAACAAATAAAAGGAAGTTCTTCTTCACACAGTGCACAGTCAACCTGTGGAACTCCTTGCCTGAGGAGGTTGTGAAGGCTAGGACTATAACAGCATTTAAAAGAGAACTGGATAAATTCATGGTGGCTAAGTCCATTAATGGCTATTAGCCAGGACAGGTAAGGAATGGTGTCCCTAGCCTCTGTTTGTCAGAGGGTGGAGATGGATGGAAGGAGAGAGATCACTTGATCATTACCTGTTAGGTTCGCTCCCTCTGGGGCACTTGGCATTGGCCACTGTCGGTAGACGGATACTAGGCTGGATGGACCTTTGGTCTGACCCAGTATGGCCGTTCTTATGTTCTTATGTAATCGATGAGTTTAATGGGCCTGCTAATTTCTGTTGAAAACTCCCAAAACTCATAATTCTTCCAGACACAAAATACTTTCCAATAAAACAAATGTTGGCAATATTACTATAGAAACACAACATTAATATCAAGGCAGATGTGCATAGGATACTATTTGGAGAAAATCACTAGATTAAAGAATGTTAGGTTGCTTGATTAAGCACCAAAGTGAAGATTAATTCTGTTCACATGCATTATGATATAGTCTTTAATTACATTGTCAGACACTTATCAGAGGGGTAGCCATGTTAGTCTGGATCTGTAAAAAGTGACACAGAGTCCTGTGGCACCTTATAGACTAACAGACGTATTGGAGCATAAGCTTTCGTGGGTGAATACCCACTTCGTCAGACGCATGCTGAGATCAGACGCATTCATATCCTGTATGAACTGTTGCCAGTCATGCGTCAGACACATTGTCAGACACTGATTCTCAAACAATGGAAGTGAATATTATACAATTTTTTCTACAATCTTGCTGAAATCTTGGATTCATGTAGTTGTGTGTCCCACTCTGTATCCCAGACAGTGTCCATGAGTGGTGATTACAAGATATGCAGTCATTAAGACAGGGCTCCTGCAGCTGTGTTACACTTCAAGTGCAAGTTCATGAATCAATGACTGATTTCTAGAGCTTGTTTCTCTCCTTGGCCTGCTGCGCATTGTATAGTCCACCTTTACTTTACTGTAGTTACAAGTTAAGATTAATTGCTAAGGAATGTTATACAAAGCTGTAATCATGTGTCCGTTATTGAGCTCAGTAAAGCAACCAGGCATATACCCTGGAAGGAAATTTACATTACTGCAGACAATATCTATTTGCAGGTACTTTATAAAACAGATAAATTGAAATGGATATTTATGTCACTATATACACACACAAGAGGAACAATGAAATCAACGCAAAGAGCCTTTACCTGTGTTACGTCTGTTTATTGTGTATTCCACCAAGAATTCCTGTTGCGTGCTCTGACATTACAAGAGATTACTCTAGCATCATTTTAAGGTATGAAATGTTCCTTTGGGTCCCTCTTAACCTCATCACCCAAGAAAACAAAAGTTGACACAGGGTTTTCTGCGCAATAAGTACAACAATGGCACTTATCCTTTTCAGAATCTGAGTTGCGGGAGTCCCTCTGAAGACAGTGAGGTTCTTGTGTTTGATTTTCCTCAGTGTCTTTGCACATTGGATTTTGGGTTTCATGACATTATTTGTAGCTGTTTTGCTGGTGCCAGAACTGTACTAATGCTTCAGGCCTTACTTTAGGAAAGTCTGTGCTTATGTCTATCCCTATTCAGGACAGTACTGAAGCATGTTCAGTGGGACTTAAGCACATTCTTAAATTTTGGCATGTGCTTCAGTGCTGTCCCAAAAAGGGGTGCTTTCTGGAATCAGGAACTCAAATTGGTCCTCCATTTCAGATGTTGCTTTTGTGGCATGGACCCCAATATCCACTATCTTGAGCTGGCTTTTTAAGGAAGACACATCTGCTTTTGGCCACATTTCTGTGTCACTGTGTTTCATCAATTATATTGTGAACAAATAGAAAAGCTTTCCTCTGTTAGCATCGTTTTCAGAGACAGTCAACATTTCAACTTGATAGACCCCAAAATGCCATTATGGATCAAGTGTCCACAGTGAGGTGGAAAGAATCTGAGACTGAAGTCTTTTAAGATCCCAGACACGCCAGCCTTGTGATTTACACAGAGCACTGACCACATTTATATTCTGTATGAACTGTTGCCAGTCATGTGGCCTTTCTGAAGCATTCTTGCAGCGGTGGCAAAGACATTTGAAGAAGACTGCACACTGAATCCGGCACCTGGAAGCTGTGGGATTTAAATGAACGGCTTCACAAGGACTCCAAGTTTCCCTGAATCTGTTTTGCGTAAGGACTTGTCTACATTAAGTAATATTATTGTGTTTCCTTTGAATGTGATTGTGAAGAATCAACTTAGCAACAAGTTGCTGGCCATGATTTGTCGTGGTGTGTGCTGATGAGCCTCTCCTGGCCAGCACCGTGCCAGATAACTCAAGTCTTGACAACCTTCTTCAGACATGACTGAACGTTATAACGTAGACATGTTAGTCTCAGTAATATTGTTCCTAAAGGGCTCCCTGAGGGCATCATCTTCTTCCACTGTTGGTGATACCATAGTAGGGACCAGCTTTCTATCAACAGTTCCATCCATTTCTTAGTGAGATCAATGTGAAATCTATCTACACAAGGCCTTAGTCCGCACTAGCTGGGCTGTTAATTCTAGTGCATGCTAGCGCGTTGTGCCCTAACTGGCCTTTGTGGTCCCTGCTGAAGTTCCCTAGTGCACATTAATATACTCCCGTTTCAAACAGTGCTGGGTTAATGTGCACATTGGAATGTACATCCCAGCCAGTGCAGACTAAGGCATTGTGTAGAAAAGCTCCTAGTGCATCTCCTTTTTTTGTGAATTTGGCCCCAATCCTGAACGTCTAATTCCAGGCCAACCGCTCAGGGGGAGGTTCTGCGTGAGTGAGGAGTTCAGATCTGGGTTCTTGTGAGGTGACATCACCTGACCAGAGTAGGGGCAGCATACTCCGCTGGTGTAAGCTGGTGCTACTCTAAAAGTAAGTGGAACTGTGCTAGTTTACACCAGCAGCAAATTGGGCTCATTTTGTGGTTTAATTACTGTAGAAACTTTACAGCTTAATTACCTGATGCAATAATGACACCATAAAAGGAGTCCAATTCTCTTCCTAGAGTCTGAGGTCAGAAGGCTGGGATCTCTGCAGTCTCCCTCTGTAGCCCCATGCCTTGTTTACAGCACAAAAAACTGCTATGTGGGGGATCTGGGCTCCCTGCAGACCTCTGCACTCCCACTCATCAACTGCAGGGCATTGTGGCCGTGCCAAGAACGGCCCTGATGGAGATGGTGGGTCTGTAGGACCTAGTGTTCCTGCTCCCAGAGCGCTAGGGCTGGAATTCCATCTCTGATAGGGTGAGGGCTTCTGGTCATTTGAATTTTGCCCTGGTGGTTTTTGCTGTCACAAAAAAGCCTGGATGGAATCCCAGCTGCCTTAGTGTTTGAGGGAGAGGCCATACTTTCCTGAACTCCAGCTGGAGTATTACATACATGGATAAGCTCCCTAATCATTTGAAGTATTTTATTAAAACAAAATTCTGAGCTGACTGTAGAAGGATTCTCACCTTCTGTAGGATTCTCCCATTCAGGGACTAACATTTTATTAGATAGATAAAATGAAAGATAGGAATGTTAGCTGTCTTTGTCAATTCAGATTGACTGCTAGCAGAAAAGTGAGCACATATGTTTTGCAGTAGGATATTTGAATGTGCTCATGACCACCCTTCCCTTTGTAGTGACGTGAGACTGGTTGGGCCACAAGGGGTTAATTCTCTGCTGAATTTATCAAGCATCAGAAAGATTTCCCTTAGAAAGTTCCTGGTCTGTCCTTCCTTCTCTGTCCCCTCCCTCCTTTGTTCTCTTTTCTCTTTCACTCTGATCACGGTTCTAAAAACAACTCCTACCTGCCAAGGTCAATGTTTAATGTTTCAGAGCCTTTATATAGTCCCCATGAACAGACCTGTGCATCTTTCAGCACTGGGCTAGTTCAGCACCATGACTACTGTGTGGAAAGTGATTGTGGCCCACAGGAATTACCTGATTGCTTTCCTAGTACCTTTTCTGCTTCTTCCTCTCCCGCTGGTCGTTCCTACCAAGGTAAGAACTCTTAACTGCACTCAGAGACTCCGAGTTATTTGGAAAGCACTGCTTCTTGTACATTACAAAACCAAGCGGGAACCACAGGTCCGTTCCCTGATTAACTTCCATTGTATCTGAGCTGGACAGTTACCTTTCCAGCTAAGTCCCCTTAGACCACTAATGGGGCACCTGGAATACTACAGCAAGGAGAGCCTCACTGGACAGTCTATCATGAAAATGTGTCACTGAATTACCGTAAAAATGTAACTTGCTTCAGATAATGGCCCTGATTCAGCAAAGCATTTTTGCACATGCTTAAAGTCCATACCTGTGTGCCTAACCTTAAGCACATGCTTAAATGGCTCCTGAGTTGAGGCTTATATGCTCAACTTTTAACTTTCCTCCTGATTTTCTCAAAAAAATCCTTTTCTGCTACTTTTCTAGTGTTGTCTTGAGACAGAGGAAACAATGTTAGGATTATTTGTTTTATATGTCAACAGGACAAGGCATTTCTGAGCTATGGGACAAAAATAAGGTGTGTTTCACTTTTTTAAAAGTTTTGAAACTTTTTTCCTTATGGAAAATAGTTTTTAAAGAATGATTTGGTTTAGAATCTTCAAAAGTCTTGGGGGACACTTAGCGTTTATGATTACTTCTGACAAAGGTAAGTTCAAATGTTGGAATTAGTCACTATAGACTTTTAAATTCTGATCATGCCAAGATATTCCATTGGACTTTAAAAACTCTGCCAAAAGTCTGTTAGAGTTTAGAAGATCTGCTAACAGAGTGCAGCCACCATCCAGTATTTACACACTGTCAAACGAGTTGCACTGGTTCAGAGACTACAAACTCTGCTGGCAGGATTTGATTTGGATACTCCTTTGTCTTGTGTTTCAGTCACACCTATGTGGTGCAGGGATGGTATTATCCCCATTTTACAGATAGCGAGCTGAGGCACACAGATTAAGGTTAAAAATTCCACTAATTTTGGGTGGCCAATTTGAGACACCAGGGACCTGATATTTTTGAGTACTTAGCATTATATTGACTTTACATGTTTAAAGCACAGCTCCTATTGACTTCCGTTGCAACTGTGAGTTTTCAGCATTGCTGCAAATGAGACCCCAGGCTGTCAAGTTGGGCCCCCAGAAAATGAGAAACATACAGTTACTGACCCTCTGTGAAAAGTTTGGTTTCAGTGATTTGCCCAGCATCACACTGGGATTCTGTGGCAGAGGCAGAGATAGAATCCAGTTCTCAAGGGTGGCATTTAACTGCCTAACCATGAAATAATCCTTTGTCTCATTCACTACACGCCTTCCAACTTCTGCGACAAAAGAGGCAGGGTCCTAGAAACATACTCCTCCACTACACAGCCCTGATTCACCTCCAGAGCACAGTCTGTCCTACACACTAAATGAGTTACAGATCCTGTTGAAAAATCGCATGTGATCATGTAATTAGACTTCATCATAATGCATATACATCAGGGGGCTGAATGAAGGTTGCATATGATAACTTCCTAACTGTTGAGTGCTTGACTTTGTAAACTTAACATTTATTCAGATTTTTGAGTAATTTCCTGGGTTTTTAAAAAAGCAAATTGAAAAAAACCCCATAAATTCCATCACGTGGCATCATATTGGCACCCACATGAGTTATGAGCAGGGTTGGAACCTTTAGATCCATGGCACAGATCTCTGCAACTGAAGCAAATGAAGTAACTGACAGCAACAGCAGCAGTAGATTGTCATCCTCTCTGCGGACTAGCACAGAGGGAGATGAGACATACACGTTGCCAGTGGGTTTCACGGATTTGCTGGCAGCAGAGGAATGATGAGACTCAGGAATCTTGGTTCCATTTGGATTTTCAAGGGACAGCACAAGGCACAGCCCTGAGACAAATGCCAAGTTTCAGCTTCCTGCTCCAAAGTGGGGGGGGGGGGGAGGGGAAAGCGCTAGAGCTGTTCAAAAATGGTCTCAAGAATTTTTAACATGGACAAAAAATGTATTTTCCCCGAGCCTTGTTCTCAGAAATGTCTGACTCATGTTGGCTGAAATTTTACACAAAACTTCAGCCTGAGGCAGACAGCTGGCATGTAAAATTTCAGCTCAAATGGTTGAAGTTTGGCAAAGTTATGAGCAACTGAAAACAGGGTCTTATAATGGGATGTGGTGCACAATCTTAATAGTAGCAGGTGCCAGCAGTCCTGCCTATAATCATATATTTAAATACTTTTTCTTTAAAAAGCTAAAGAAATTCACAGACAAAACATTGTGTATACAGTTTGGCTCTAATTTAATACCGTTGCATGGAAATAACGTTATTAGATGTTGCAATGATAAAAATAAAGTAAATGCTTGGAAGTGTAGAAACTCAAAGGTCCGGATATGGAAGCACCCTTAACTCTAACTCTGTCAACACCATTCCTCTCCCTGTCCATCAGCACTCTCTTTCCTCAGCCACCAACCTCCTCCATATTTCCAATATGGACCATAAGCTATCAACTCCATCTGGTAAAATACAATAATGATATAAAGAACCAGAGCTCTTCAGTTATCTGAACATTGGTGTTATGAGATTCTAACCCCAGCTCACCAGAAATCCCAGCAACCACTATACTGTAGATACAGATTTCCACCAGCACCTCCAGCACATATGGGGCACTGCTCCCAAACACAGACACAGAAGTAGTTCCGCTGCCTGTTAACAGCAAGAAACACCAACCTTACACTTCAGATATTGCCACATACAGTCTAGAAACAACAGTGGATACTGCGCATACCCCCAACCCCCAATGAAGGCAGTGGGAGCTGCAAGCGCTCAACCTCCGTTAGGGTCAAAGGCCAAGAGGCAGGGCCCTGTGTATTCCACAATTTTGTGACCAGGGAATTCACCCCTGGCTACAGAATCTCAGCTTATGGGAGAGACTTTCAGTGCACAAATGTGTATTAAGTGCTTGATTCCCATTGATTTTCAATGGCAGTTGGGTGCCTACCTTCTTTTTGTGCCTTTGAAAATATCCTCTGATGTTTATTGCCCTTATGGTGGCAGAGATAACCTTAAAATGTGAACAGATTGCAAACTGATGCAATGTTGCCTGCCTGAGTCTGCAGACATCCTGAAACAATATATCTGAGCAGTGTAACCTGTCCCATTCATCTCAGTCAAGGCCAGAGGGACTCTAACTCTTATTCCATGGGTATAAAACTCTAAATGTTGATGCAGGCAGGCATCTGGCATTTTGTTTTCTGTTTCCCTACCCCACTGAGACCTGTCCTCCAGCACTCCCCAAAGGGACATGCTCCCTGCACCGTTGCATAGAATCAGGAAGCAGGGCGTCAAGGAGCCAGACCTGAAGTTCAGCTTGCAGTGAGGTGGGGCCGCCAGAAACATAGGCTGGCCAGCCTGGAGACGCCCAGTAAGCTGCTGCAGCTGGCTACAAGCTCCCCTCCTTTCCTGGCACACATGATGGGAAGGAGTTCCCTAGCCAGACCACCTAGGCATCATGAAGGGAACCAAAGCCCAGGGAGTGGAGCTGGGCTGGAAAGCAGAGTGACAAACCTGTCCTTGAAAAATCATTTCTGTCAAAAACAATCATTCACAATTTTTACACAAAGAGTATTTTCAACAATGAGCCATAGTTATGTGTGAGTAGGGGAGGTTGTGATGAGGGAAATGGGAATGAAAGGTATTTCATGGCAATAGACTAGATTAACATTGCTTCAGAATTTGGTCCCCTCATGCCACAGAGTACAAGGGGCCCTGCCTGTAGCCAAGCATTTCAAAAGTGATGATAGATTCTTAGAGTTTAATGCCAGAAGGAACCATTAGATCATCTAATGACCTCCTGTATATCGCAGGCCATTAAATTTCATCTAGTTACCGCTGTACTGAGATCAATGACTTGTGTTTGACTAAAACATATCTTACAGAAATGTATTTAGTCTTGATTTGAAGGTATCAAGAGAGGGAGAATCTACCGTTTACTTGAGTAGCTTGTTCCAATGGTTAATCATCCTCAACTGTTAAAAATGTATGCCTTATTTCTAATTTGAATTTGTCTGGCTTCAGCTTCCAGCCACTGGTACTTGTTCTGCCTTTCTCTGCTAGATTGAAGAGCTCTTTAGGATCTGGTAGTTTCTCCCCATGCAAGTATTTATGAACTGTAATCAAGACACCTCTCAATCTTTGTTTTGATCAACTAAACAGCTTGATCTCTTTAAGTCTCTCCCTGTGTAAGGCATTTTCTCCAGCCCTCAAATAATTTTTGTGGCTCTTTTCTGCACCCTCTCTGATTAAAGTTTTTGGATGTCCAACCTGAGACACCTCAATGGAGCCTGATTTTCTGAAGACAGGCACTCAGCTCTCTCTGAAAATCATGCTCCTTGAACATCTCACCCAAAATCACTTGTCACGTTTGCAAATTTTGGTCAAAGAACCAGTCTGCATCTTTTACTCTCCAAAATATGGACTCAGTGGAATATCCCACATACATGTAATCCTCTGACATGATTCAGGTGCGTCTGCAGAGAACAGGTGGTCAGGATACAGGGTCAGAGTTCAGGCCGTGAGGAACCTTAACTTTCAACTATTGATATATAATTGTAGTATTTTAATAATGCTTTATTTTTCTTATTAGTATTACAGTAATAGCTATTTACAACCACAACTAACTGAATCATGGTTTTGTCAGCAACTATTCTGTAGGTCTGATTTCTCAGTCATTTGCATGCCAAGATTTTTGATTGTTATTATTTGCATTGCAGTAGCCCCCAGAGTCCCAGTTGGGGTCTGGGCCCTGTTGTGTTAGGCACTGCATAAATACAGACAAAGCAGTGCTCCCTGCAGTCTTGGGGATTCCTGCTCTGGGACAGTATAAGACACAAAGAGGTAAAAGTATAATGGAAAGAAGACACATAACACATGACTACGTAAACGTTTTTCTAACAGTGTAAAGAGAAGTAGCAAAAAAAAGTAGTTACTGAAATTAAATGGGACTTAACTCAGATAACTGCTTATGTGGCTGGGGAGTGGGAGCCAGAACTTTTCACTACTAAGTCACGGCTTCAAACCCAGCCAAAGTTGGTAGTGCCTGGAAGTTACCATTTTATCAGGTCTCTTGTGGAAAGATTTGGTGGATCTCAATTCAGTGTCACAAAGGGCACCAACTGCCATCTATCTGGTGTTCAGCAGAGGCCAAGGACTGACTAGGCCATGGAGAGAGACAGAATATTTCTGACGCTCCAAGTCTAAACATGGCCTTTACAGGTTAAGACTGGGCACACTGCTGGGCCACATGGAAGAAGCTTGCACTCTTACATTGGCCCAGCGGTGCATCTTCAGTGTACAGGGCTGTCAAGCTGACACCTTACACTAAAAGGAAAAAAAAAAAAAAACAAGGGGAAGGAGCAGGACACATAATGCCACACTGAGATGTCTGATCCCTCACAATTAACCAGCATACCTTCTCTAGTAATTAACTTGCTCCATTGGGAGATATGGATGGGGCCCTGAGATAAACTGTTGCGTGAACAAGGGTAAAACAAACAGAATTATAAAGGCTTTGTCTAAAGCCAAAGGAAGGAGAAATTGACAAAGATAAAAAGACAAATAATCAACACCTCACAGAAACCCAGCCACCAAGTGGAGCCTGATGCCTGGAGCTTCACTAGTCCATCTAATAGGATAACCAGCTTTGACTTCGAAGGAGGGTGTAAACTTTCACACATCTCAAAAGCTTATATCCTGAATGCCAGCCTGGAGGACATGGGGTCCCCTGGAGCATGAAACAGATTCGGAGCAGTAGCAGGATGTGCAAGATCTAGAGAGGAGGGTGTGTGAATGGAGAAAGAAGTATCTCTGTCCCTGGGGATAACTGATGACCCTACTGATTGCCAATAGCACTGATATCCCTTTTCCAGGCCTCCAGACAGTTTATATTTTTCATTTTTATAAATCCCAATGGAGTAGGATGTGGGGGACTGTTCTGAGGAGAGAGTCTAAACCAAGGCCCATAATCACTGAATTCTTCACTGTCTCTGGGTCGGAGCCGTACGATATGAAATATTATTAGGCCCCCCCATACGTTCCCTTTCCTGTTGCTGTGTTCCTGACCAGCTTTATTGGAGGTGACCCTATGCAGGTGGAATGTGCCAGCATCCCAGGACTTGCCAGGGATTCTCACTGACAGCTTTGCCAAGAGAACCCAGTGGCTTCTCACGGGAACAGTAAATGGGAGAGATGGATTAATCAACATTGGGAAACTCCAATTAATGTTCGGCTTGATGGAATATTTAACTAGGGAACTGCACTTTTTAAAGTTTCTGTGGTTGCCACTGAATATGGGGGGCCAAAATCCATCCTTTCCTCTCCTCAGAAATCCATGTCTTCCCCGCCCATTCCTACTGCTGAAACCCTTATCCAGGACCTGGTAATCTCTACCTAAAGTACTGCAACTTTCTATTCTCCGGCCTACTCAATCTCACCTTTCATCTTTCCATGTCACAAGCTCTCCATCTCTTTCCATGCCATAGTCATGCTTGCCTCTTGCTTTCCTGGGTCTTCATGGGTCTGTCCATGCCTGCTTCTCAGCTCTTGTCTAGTGCTATTCATCCACTTGGTCCCTGTGCTCAGACCAGTCCGTCCCACTCCCTTTAGAGCATTCACCAGAAGATCGCTGTGCTGTCTCCCACACTGCCAGATAGGTTTGAAATTATCTCCTTGATTCCAGATTCCACATAACTCTTTCCCCCTTCAAATCCCTCTGCAAACTTCCTGCTAGTCATACTTTCCAGCATTAACCCACACTTCTGTGCCAGTCACAGAATGAGGGAGATGTAAGCCACCTCTCCTCAGTCCCCAGCACAAGGCCTGAGTCACCATTGTGTTACCACCTGAGGAACTACACCGAAATAAATGTAGGCATGTTGTCATAAAAATTGGAGTAACGCACTGGTAAATCAGACCCCTCGTCTGGTGAGGGCACCCTGCAGCCCATGGTCTCTTCCTCTCTGCGTTATCCCACCCCCAGGAAAGAACCCCCAGGCACCATGCTATTTCAGATCACCCCAAAGTCTTGTCATGAAGTCAATATGTTTAATTCAGAAGCTGGAATTGTCCAGAGCACAAGTAAACCAAAATCCCCTGGAGAAAGGGTAGGGTACAAACATTGGGATTGTTTCACCATGGGGAAGGAAGAAGCTTTTGGATAATTTTGTGGATTGCAAAGGGCATTTTACAACAATACAAAATAAAAAAAAGCAATCCCAGTGATTAGGAGCGGAAGTTGAACTGTGATTATAGTTTGTCAAATAGCCTATGCAAAGGCTGTGGCTTGTTGTGAAAAATCAAATGAAAAGTAAATATATAATGATTTACAATGCTAAAAATCAAGGCTGCGGAAACCAATCAAAGTTCATCTGGGCCACTGCATGAAACACGCCGGGAGAAAAGTGAACTGGACCAATGACTAACTGAGTTGTTCAATCATTCAAAGACAGAAGTAAATCAGGGAGAAGTTGCTACCAGCAGCAAAATCAAGGAGTCTGTTAAGAACTGCCAGCCTCTTATCTGGGCAGGGTTCAAAGTCATAGAAAAAGAAATCAGTCAGTGTATAAGTTTTGCCTTTCCCTATAAAGGCTCTTCCACAAGGTCACTGTATATGCTGCCCCCTTATTTCTATCCCAGATCTCTGACAAGGTCACTGAATGCTTTGCCCTTTTCTCCATGACAGGAGGCAGATAACTGGGATCTGTTCCCCTTCTCTACCTGTGGCAGAGTTGGGAGAAAGAGGCTAGAAGCAGGCCTCTGACTGAATGCCTAGTAAGAGCGTATGAATAAGCTTGTGGGCTAGTGTCTCAGTCAGCTGTGCAGTGTGCTCTGATTGTATGCGTTCTCTTTCAGGAAGCCCAATGTGGTTATGTTATCATCCTGATGGCGCTGTTTTGGTGTATGGAAGTCCTGCCATTGGGTGTTACTGCCCTCTTTCCTGTCGTGCTATTCCCGCTCATGAACATAATGGATTCGACTAAAGTAAGAGATCTGGCTCTTACCTATGTGTGTGTCCATCAATCTCTGTCTCGGTGTGTCTGGGTGTCTCTCATCTGGTCAGTCCACAGGAACACGATGGTTCCAACATGCAGTGTTGAGGAGGAGGAAACTGCATGACTGGCACCCAGAGAGAAGGCTCACAGAACAAAGAATATCTCTGACCACCTGGAATGAATGCTGGGTCCAGCTCCGGAAGTGAAACCAAAGGAAAATTATTAGTAGTATTGGATGCATGTAGCCTGCATAACAGTGTCTCTGACCCTCCTTCAGCAAACATTCTCTCTCTGACTGTTTTCTGTTTCAGGTCTGTATGGAGTATCTGAAGGACACCAACATGCTCTTCATTGGGGGGCTGATGGTGGCCATTGCTGTTGAACACTGGAACCTACACAAGCGCATTGCCCTGCGGGTCTTGTTAATCGTTGGGGTCAGACCAGCCCTGTGAGTGAGAACCTCAGAAGTGTGTGTGAGGGGGAAGAAGGGGGCTCAGTGAGAAAACCAGATTCCACCCAGGGAAGGAGTTTGGCAATCTTTTCGTTCCTGATTCAGGAAAGCACCAAAGTACATGCCAACGTCCATCATTTAAGAGCTTTCTTGATCCAGGTCCTTTGTTTGCATTTGGTTCTCATCTCATTTCAGCCAGAGGGGTATGTGGGGCTAGGGAGTCTTCTGGGTGAAGAGTGATATGAGTAATGAACTCCTGTATTCTCCGATATGTACTGCAGCCAGCTCTCTTTCTTTCCCCTTTCTATATCTTGGCTGGAAGGACTGACTTAATAGGAAATATTTAACATTATGTAGCTAAATGACAGTGAGAAAGGGAACATCATAACCAGAACCATAGAAAAGCACTGTGTTAATGATTACGATCCTGGAGTGGGGACTGGAGTCTCTGTATTTAAAGAGATTAGAAAATCAGGGGCAATTTGGTTTTGAAATGATAATTGTAAGGCAAAATTACAGAGGTCTATAAAATATACAGAGAAAGCTATATGATCCTATCTACTTTGTCCCATACCACAAGAACAAGGGAACATTTGAGGACATTATAAGACAATAGGATAAAAATAAATAAAACACAAAACACCTTTGTGCACAGTTTGTAATCAGCTTGTGTATCTCATTGCTGTAAAATAACGTAGTAAGATCCAAAGGAGGACTAGACTTTTATATGAATCAGAACGGAATCTGCAGTGATAAGAGGTGGGATAAATTACAAAGATTATTGATCCTCAAGCTTAAGGATGTTAATTGATCATTATCTGGGCTCAAAAATAAATTATCTCCCAGGCGACAGGGTTATACGATTAGCTGTTCCCCCAGGTCACTATCACCCCAATTTCAGATCTGCTCAGCTGGGCAAAGTTCATCTCATCTTGTGTTAAGGGCCCTCTGCTCATGCATGGCCTTGGTACCATTCTGTAATGATGATCAGCATAGGATGTACTGTACATCACAAGCCGAAAGCTCTGTGCTGCTATTCTCCCCTAGTGCTAATGGCAGGCACTGTACTTCGTTTCCTAGCAAAGAGAGCTGTCTCTCTAAGGAGATCCACCACTGGAAATGCTCACCCTGGCCATGCCCTGTACCCCAGCCCAGGACACATTAGCTAGTCAACAGCTAATTAAAGCATTTGCCCAGAGGAACAGGAGCTGACAGGACAGTCTTTATACCATAATAAAACCTATACAGAATTCCAGCCACAGCATGGAATGGTCTTCATTGTAGTCACGAATGGATCCTGCCAAACACACTGTTGCAATATGTATCTTTTTCTCCTGGAAACCTCTCCTCCTCTTTTCTCTCCATCCTCTCTTTTCGCTCCCTCTTCTTCCCTGACTTTCATCCTCCCCTGAGAAGAATCCTGGGCTAGTGGTGAATTTACATGCAAACAAAATCCAGGCCATTAAGTGACTGAGAGAATTGAAGATAATTTTGTTCTTCTTTGTGTCTGTGGGGTGGGAGAGAAATGGAGCACTTTGAGGAAAGACTTTGCGCCCTTGACTTCTGAAGTGAGCTTCACATCAATCCTCTTCATTGCAGGCTAATTATGGGCTTCATGTCTGTGACTGCATTCCTGTCCATGTGGATTAGCAATACTGCCACCACTGCCATGATGATACCAATAGCCCAAGCTGTACTGCAGCAGCTGCACAAGTCAGAGCAGGAGACCAGTCCAGTGGGGCATGTGGCTGAGAGCATCAACAAAGCCTTCGAGCTGCAGGAGGTGCCAGATAAATCAGATGCCTCTCAAGAGACCCAAAAACAAGGTGCGTAGCTGTAGGTGTTTTCTCCTTTAGGAGTAATGGTGGATATGCAGGTGCCTTCTCCATCTCCACATTAGGTGCTTCTGGCCTCAACATTCATCTCTGCTTCTAAATTTTAACTTCATAAGGGAGGAAGATGTCTGTGGCATCCAGACTATATCAGAGAAGATTTCTGATATGAGAGAACTCTTTAATCTAGAAAAAAAAAGGTATAATAAGACCCAGTTGATGGAAGCTGAAGTCAGAAAAATTCAAACCGGAAATAAGGTGCAAATGTAAAGCGAGGGTAATTAATCACTGGAGTAACTTTCATAGGGAGGTATCAAATTCTCCATCACTTGGATTCCCTAAATCAAGTTGTTTGTCTTTCTAAAAATATACTGCACCTCAATCACAAATTATTGGGCTTGATACATGGATGGCAGTGTGCAGTTCTTTGGCCTGTTTCATTAAGGAGGTCAGGTTGGAAGATCACAGTGGTCTCCTACTGGCCTTAAAATCTCTGAATTTGTGAACAGGCAGCTCCCTTTCTTTATCAGCCTTCCTCTTCTTTCCTGACCCCTTGATTCTACTCAAGTGTCCTTGAATTTTAATCACAAGCTTTTCTTAATCAGGTCCTGATGTGGGATGAGCTGCCTGTTCTCCAATTGCCTGTGTTCCTGAATGCGTTTTCTTCTCCCACTCCCCCCCGCCCCGTTCAGACATTGCTGATTCCAGTTACTAGTGTAGCCACGTGGTGTTATCAAACATCCACATTTTGTGTATTATTCCAATGTTCTAAAAAAAAAAACTGTTTTGGGATTTTGTATCAATGCAAACATTAAATGGGACTGAGGCTCAGAGAACTGCCAAAGTCTGCCCTGAAATGACCATGTCTCGATACCATTCCTCACCTTGGGATAGCCTGTTGTTCCTAAACTGGGAATACTGTGTTGTGCAGGCACAACAACCTTCCCCATTCCTGTCTAGCCCAGCTTGTGCAACTCTTCTCCTGTTCCTGCCTCTGCACCCAGATAACGGACATGTGCTCACAGTGGAGGAAGAAGAGAAACTGAAAGATCTGAAGCAGCTGGAAGAGGAGAAGCACCTGACATTTTGCAAGGGAATGAGCCTCTCTGTTTGTTATGCGGCCAGTATTGGAGGGATCGCAACCTTGACTGGTACTACCCCCAACCTGGTGATGAAAGGACAGATGGATGAGTGAGTACAGAGGAGTTTGGGACTGCACCCCCAGAATTGCTGTCTGTTAGTAGTAACCTTGGGCTGGGGCTAAGCTGCAGCCAAAACAGAGAAGGAAAAAGTAAATTTGACACCGTTCTGAGGTAGGGAGAACCCAGACAAGCTCATTTTTGGTCTGACCCCACAGCCCCCTCTCCTCTCTGGGCCACAGATTATGAGACAGAAATGAGTGCAGTTGTTGTAGTGACATCTGTTTATACTTCCAGGCTCTTTCCTGCCAATAACAATGTGGTGAACTTCGCTTCCTGGTTCATGTTTGCTTTCCCTACCATGATACTGTTGCTGGCTCTTTCTTGGATTTGGCTCCAGATAATGTTCTTGGGATTTGAGTAAGTACTTTATGCTCATTGAAACAAATATAAATTGATGCTTCTGCCATTGATCCTGTCACAGTTTCAGAGTAACTACACCTGTATTCCCTGCTCTGTGATCTGCTCCAGGAGTTCCCAGTCACGTTTCAGGTCTCCAGCCATCTCCTGTTTCTGGGTAGGAATCCTTGTCCAACTCCCTTCTGACCAGGGGTTTTAAGGCTGCACACTCCCTGATCTATACTGTGATCTCCTTAGCAAGCCAGTCTGCCTAAAGGTCAGCGCCTGGGCTTTGCTTTCTCTTCAAGTCTATCACCAGTTACAAGTTACCGCTCAGCTCCTTCTAAGCAAGCATATTTATTCTGAATGTAAAAGCATGACAGAGAATGCATAGAAATACAATAAAAGAAACTACTCGCATGGTAAAAAGCTGACCAGAGTCACTCCCAACTTCAACATAGGGGTCATTGCCTCAAACCCCACCGCAGGATTTTCCCTGTGTTTACATGTTCACAACAGTCTTTAGATCCAGAACCAGCATCCAGACTGAGCAGATCAGCTGTTTCTTTCTACAGCTGGGGCCTTTAGACTCATAGACTCATAGACTTTAAGGTCAGAAGGGACCATTATGATCATCTGGTCTGACCCCCTGCATGCTGCAGGCCATAAAACCGTCCCTACCCCTTCCCTGGACTCTGCTGTTGAAGTCCCCAATCCTGTTTTAGGTGACTTCAATCGGCAGAAACCCTCCTGCTAGAGATCCCTTTGATCTCCAATCTCCAGGAACTGGTAATCACCCAGCAGTCACCTTCTCCTTTGGACATAGCTTCAAAAGAGGGTTTTGCATAATCAGAGAATTTGTATTATCCACTCCCCAAGGATTCCCCAGGAAATCCACTTACCACTTACCCATACAGGTAAGAACTGCAGAGAAACAGTCAAACAAAAAAGAGTCCCATTCAGTTCCATCACATGAAGGCAAACAACTAAATAGTGACCCATTTTAAGTGCTTGTATACAAATGCTAGTAGTCTAAATACTAAGATGGGTGAACTTGAGGGCCTGGTATTAAATGAGGATATTGATATAACAGGCATCACAGAAACTTGGTGGAACGATGACAATCAATGGGAGACGGTAATACCAAGGTACAAAATATGCTCACACTCATGGGGGAGTGGCCCTACATGTGAAAGAAAATATAGAGTCAAATATAGTAAAAATCTTAAATGGACCAAACTGTACCATAGAATCTCTATGGAGAGAAATTCCCTGCTTGAATAATAAGCATATAGCAGAAGGAATATAGTACTGACTCCCTGACCAGGATGGTGATGGGACTGTGAAATGCTCAGGGAGATTCGAGAAGCTACAAAAAAAGAAAACGCCAAAATAATGAGCGATTTCAACTATCCCCATATTGACTACATATATATCACCTCAGAACAGGGTGCAGAGATAAACTTTCTAGAATCATTAAGGACTGCTTCTTGGGGCAGCTAGTCCTGGAATCCACAAGGGGAGAGGCAGTTCTTGACTCAGTCCTAAGTGGAGCACAGGATCTGGTCCAAGAGGTAACTATAGCTGAATTGGTAAGTAATAACGACCATAATGTAATTAAATTTAACATCCTTGGGGGGGGGGGGAATACCAAAGAAACCCACCACTGAAGCGTTTAACTTCAGAAAGGGGAACGACACAAAAATGAAGAAAGTAGTTGAAAGGAAATTAAAAGGAAGAATCCCAAGTGAAATGCCTGCCAGCTGCATGGAAACTCTTTAAAAACACCATACTAGAAGGTCAAACTAAATGTATAGCCTAAATAAAAATTAGAAGAAAAAAAATAAGAAGAAGATCAAAAAATTGTCACTATGCCTAAACAGCAAAGTAAAAGAGGCAGTTAGAGGCAAAAAGGCATCTTTGACTAACTGGAAGTCAAATCCTACTGAGGAAAACAGAAAGGAACATAAACTTTGGCAAGTCAAGTGTAAAAGCATAATTAGGCAGGCCAAAAAAGAAGTTAAAGATCAGAGAAAGGGACACAAATACTAACAGCTAATAGTAGAAGCAGGAAGCCTGCCAAACCATCAGTGGGGGCACTGGAAGATCAAGGTGCTAAAGGAGCACTCAAGGAACACAAGACCATTGCAGAGAAAGTAAATGATTTCTTTGTATCATTCTTCACTGCAGAGGTTGTGGGGGAGATTCCCATACCTGAGCCATTCTTTTTAGGTGACAGATCTGAGGAACTGCCCCAGATTGAGGTGTCAGTAGAGGAGGTTTTGGAACAAATTGATAAATTAAACAGTAAGAAATCACCAGGGCCAGAGAGTATCACTCAAGAGTTCTGAAGGAACTCCTAACTGTGGTATGTAACCTATCACTTAAATCAGCCTCTGTACCACATTTTTAAACAGCGATTTTTAAAAAAGGCTCCAGAGCTGCTCCTGGCAATTACCGGCCAATGAGCCTAACTTCAGTACCAGGTAACTATAATAAAGAACAGAATTATCAGACAGATAGATGAATAAGATATGTGGAGGAAGAGTCAACACAACTTTTGAAAAGGGAAATCATCCCTCGCCAATCTATTTGAATTCTTTCAGGGTATCAACAAGCATGTGGACAAGGGTGATTCAGTTGATATAGTGTACTTGGATTTTCAGAAAGCATTTGACAAGGTCCCACCCTAAAAGCTTTTATGCAAAGTGAGCAGTCATGGGATAAGAGGGAAGGTCCTCTCATGGATCAGTAACTGGTTAAAAGACAGAAAACAAAAAGTAGGAATAAATGGTCAGTTTTCACAATGGAAAGAGGCAAATAGGAGGGTCCCCCAGGGGTCTGTATTGGGACCAGTCCTAGTCAACATATTCATAAATGATCTAGGAAAAGATGTGAACAGGGAGGTGGGCAAAGTTTGCAGATGATGCTAAATTACTCAAAACAGTTAAGCCAGGGGTCCCCAACGCGGTGCCCGCGGGCGCCATGGTGCCCGCTGGGGCATCTATGTGCGCCCGCATCCTGGCCGGCGGACGAGCATCCGCCAAAATGGCGCTGACAAGCAGCGTCAACCAGAAGCATCGCCGCCGAAATGCCGCCAATTTCTGATGGCATTTCGGCGGCGACGCCTCTGGATGATGTTGCTTGTCAGCGGCATTTCGGTGGCGACACCTATTGACGTTGCCGCTTCTCAGCGGCATTTCGGCGGATGCTAGTCCGCCGGCCATGGTCCGCGGTGGCTCGTTGTCTGGCACCCGCCAGACGAAAAAGGTTGGGGACCACTGAGTTAAGCCAAAGATGATTGTGAAAAGTTTCAAAAAGGGATCTCACAAAACTGGGCAACAAACCAGCAGATAAAATTCAGTGTCAATAACTGCAAAGTTATGCACGTTAGAAAACATAATCCTAACTATGTATATCCAATTATGGGGTCTAAATTAGCTGATACCTCTCAAGAAAACTATCCACGATGACGCCGAGATCTCTATCTGACAACATGTGCTCAGTGTACAGCAGCAGTCAAAAAAACCTAAGAGCATGTTAGGAACCATTAGGAAAGGGATAGATAGTAAGAGAGAAAATATCATAATGCCACTATATAAATCCTTGGTACGCCCACATCTTGGTACACCTGGTTGCCCCACCTCAAAAAAGATATATTAGAATTGAAAAAGGTACAAAGAAGAGCAACAAAAACGAATCAGGATATGGAATAGATTCTGAATGAGGAGAGAGTAAAAAGATTGGGACTGTTCAGCTTAGAAAAACAACAACTAAGGGGGGGATACGACAGAGGCCTATAAAATCATGACTGGTGTGGAGGAAGTGAATAGGGAAGAGTTATTTACTCCTTCTCATAACACAAGAATCAGGGGCCACTGAATGAAATTAATAAGCAGCAGGTGTAAAACAAACACAAGGAAGTATTTCTTCACACAAAGCACAGTCACCCTCTGGAACTTGTTGCCAGGAGATGTTGTGAAGGCCAAAAGTATAACTGGGTTAAAAAAAGAACTAGATAAGTTAATGGAGGCTAGGCCCATCAATCCCTATTCGCCAGGCTGGGCAGGGACACAACCCATGCTCTGGGTGTCCCTAAAGCTTTGACTGCCAGAAGCTGCAACTGGATGACAGGGGAGGGATCACTTGATAACTGCCCAGTTCTGCTCATTCCTTCTGAGACATCTAGCACCGGCCACAGTCAGAAGACAGAATACTGGGCTAGATGGACCATCTCTGACCCGTATACCATTCTTATGAAGTCAGGGCACCTAACCCCTCCTATCCATTGTGCTGCTGTGGCTACATTTCTGTTTTTAGTGCACTAGTCTGATCAGAGCTAGCCTGGGAATGTCTTCCCAAACTGGAAATTACACCTCCATCCCAAAGTGTAGCAATACCTTTCGTCTCTCCCATCTTAACCCCCTTCTCCCAACACCTTTGAGCCCACTTGCCACTCCAGCTACTGCCCTTTTTCCCTGTCATCTCTAAGCTCATTGAATGCACTGTTTACAATCACTATCTTGAGTTCCTCTCCTCCAATTCCATCCTAGACCCTCTCCAATCTGGCTTCTGCCTCTTCCACTCCACCGAAACCACTCCTGACAAAGTCTCTCATGACCTGTTCCCAGCCTGCCTGTCATTCAGGCGCATGACCTTGGCATCATCTTCAACAACTAGATCTTCACATCCAGACTATGTCTAAATCTTGATGATTTTTTCTGCGTGACATCTCTAAGATGCAACTGTTCCTATCCATCCACACAGCTAATACTCTTAGCATCTCGCATCTCCATTACCGGAACAACCTGCTCTCTCATCTTGACAAATGCAGTCTTGCCCTGCTGCTATCCATTCAGAATGCTGCTGCAAAGATCACTTTCCTAGATGGTTGCTATAAGCACGTCATCCCTCTTCTTCAATCCTTCCACTGGCTCCCCTCTTCTCTGTCGCATCGTACAAAAGCTGCTTGTTTTCACTTCACAGACCCCACCTATCATCTTTTATTCACTACTGAAATGTCAACTCCTGCCTCCAGTGGGCCTGTGATGTCAGCCTCCATTGCCCACTTGTTAAATGTTCAAACAAGGCCCTTGGTGCTTTCTCCCAGGCTTCTCCTCACACTGGTGAGGATCTGTCCATATTCATCCTCAAAGCTACCTCATTCTCCATCTTCAAATCCCTCCTCAAAACTCTCCTTTGCCTCAATGCCTACAAAAAACTTGACACCAGTTAACCTGATGGTGCACTGAGACCACAGCTGCCCATTTTCTCATTGTTTCCTTGTTCCCACCATCTCTCTCTCTCTCTGTCCATCTAGTGTCTTTTGTCTCACATTTAGCCTGTATGCTCTTTGGCACAGGGACTGGCTTTTTATTCTGTGCCTGTGCAGCACCTAGCACAATGGGGTCCTGGTCCCTGATGAGGGCTCCCAGGCGCTATGGACATACAAATCAATAATAGTGGTTTTGGCACTCCGAGAAATGCAGACTTTGGATGCCAATTCAGTATGTTCTTTTAAATGCTGCAGATACCCAGGGAATTGCTATGACATCTGCTTCTCTGTTTTATTCTAGCTTTCGGAAGAATTTTGGTTGTGGAGCTAACGCATCTACGAAGGCAAAGCAGAAAATGGCTTACAGGGTTATCAAGGATGAGCACAAGAAGCTGGGCCCCATGAGATTTTCAGAGATAGCTGTCACAGTCCTCTTCTTATTATTGGTGGTGCTTTGGTTTACCAGAGACCCTGGGTTCATGCCAGGCTGGGCAACTAATGTCTTCAACAAGAATGGCGAAAGGTATCATTGCTTTTCCTGTCCCCCCAAACAGCAGCCAAACACTGAACAGTAGAGATCCAGTATGAGCGTGCGGGAGAGTATCCTGCCTTCTCACCTGCTCAAACCACATTGGCTCTCTGTTCCCATCTGGATAAATCCTGCATAGTCTGTGGCCTAGCCTTTCGGCAGTACCATGCCAAATCCAGATGTAAAATCTTGCCCCAGATTGTGCTGCCCTAGCTCCTTTAATACCCCCGCCAAACATACTAGACTCATTTCTGGATCAATCTCTTGCAGTTATGTGACTGATGCGACAGTTGTCATCTTCATTTCACTTCTGATGTTCCTAATCCCTTCAGAGATCCCCACCTATCTATGGCATAATAGGGCTCAGCAAGCGCCACAACAAGGTAAGAACTAGCTCAGTACATCAGAAAATCACAATAGGACACAGGAAGTTTCCCTGCATCTTGGATTTACAAGGGGAATTTCAAACACTTAACAATTCCAAGGAGCCAAAGGACAGTGCTGGGGAGGTATCTTCAGAGCTGTTTGTGGTTTCCTGCAGGACTGAAATTATATGCTTTCCACTGTGCATTTCGCTGATCACAGAATGAGTCTGTTTCTGGTGCATCCCATGAAGTGGGCTGTAGCCCACGAAAGCTTATGCCCAAATCAATGTGTTCATTTCTAAGGTGCCACAAGGACTCCTCGTTCTTTTTGCCCAGCAAAGGGCATTATATGCATGAATCATCACTGCTGAAGCTGGAGAGTCAAGGAGGAGACATAAGATTTCCTGGGGGGATAGTTAGCAGCTCTGAGGATATGTTCCCACACATCTAGTCCGTTCTTCCACCTTCTGGGGGTGAGGGCGAGTTTCCTATGACTTACTCACTAGTGTTTTCTCTAGTCTAGTTTAAAAAGTTTGAAGTGATGAAGCTTCCGTCACTTCCTTTAGGAGGCAATCCCATAGTCTAGTAGACCCCATCCCGTGTTGCTCCAGCTCTCCACTCCAGGGAGGAAATGCAAGAAGTGGGGAGTCTCACAGGCATCAGACACTAGTAGTGTTGCCGTGTTTTAGCACAAGCTAGGAGCATGGAGCTGAGGGAAGGGCTATATTGTGGGCACTGTTGCTGTTTGTCAGGGGAGCAATGTGCACCAGAGCAACTAAAGGAACAGCTGGACCAATGCCCACAAAGCTGCTGCAGCTAACACTTTCCCCTTGTGCTTGGGAGTGGCGTGCAGAGATGCTCCCTTGGATGTGCTCTCCATCCCTGTGGCTCACAGATTGGTTCTGGATTTTAGATAGCACAAGGCAGATTCCAGTGCTCCCTGCTCTCTTGGACTGGAAGACGGTTAATCAGAAGATGCCCTGGAACATTGTGATTTTGCTGGGAGGTGGCTTTGCCCTGGCCAAAGGCAGTGAGGTAACTTCATCTGTCTGCTTACCGGAAACATTTATCTAACTGGACAAGGTTTTATTTTGCCCTTTATTTTTGTTTGCACCCTGTGGAACACCAGAGGGCACTCTAGTAGCACCAAATGCCCATTCTCTCAGCTGGAGACCAGCATTAAGAACACATCTTGTGCTCACTCCTGAGTTTCTACTGCTGCTGTGCACAGGTGACACAGCCACTACCCAGGGAGGCAGAACAACTAACTGTGATTCTGAGCAGGGGACTCATGTGGGAAGGGCCAAACACATCAAATAATGCAAGTCAATGACGATTTCTTGGCATGACAAGCTGCCCAAGTGTTGCCCAAGTGTGAGGAGACACAGGCAGGCAAGATCTGCCATGATGGGATTCCAAACGATTTCAGGTTCTTTACTGTTCAGTGCTGGATCTGTGCAATGCAGCATTGCCACCTAGAAGCCAGCTGGGCTAAAGGCCGCCTGATGCAGACACCTCCCATTAAACAGAAGTTGTGCAGCAGGTGTGACTTGCATCCCCATATACAGTTGTTAGCAAGCGTGACTGTGAAAGGGAATAGAAAAGAACAGAAGGAAGATGGTAGAACGTAGTGCAGAGTCTAAGTCAGAAGACTTTTCCACTGTGATTCGGAGAACATGAGTAGCAATATGTGCAACTGATGAGCCAACCATGGACAACTTGTTCCTCTCTCACCTCAGATTTGGAAACCAAATATTGGAAATTGATGGAGAACAGTGAGATACTGAATTGAATTGAATGTAAGAAAGTATCATGTCTAACAAATAGTCATTTGTTTTGTGGTAACAACGAGAAGCCCCAGTCAGGGATTAGGATCCTATTTTGCTAGGCATTGCACACACCGATAACAAAAAGATCTTCATATAACACAAGAAACAATGGGTGGCTACACCAAACAGATGGTGCGGTGAAACACATGGAAACAGCGAGAGGATTATGATTAGTGTAGTAAAGCAATGGTCGCAGCACACCAACAGCCTGGTTATTGTTGAGTTTTGTAGGCATTGCAGCAGGGTGAGGTTTAAGGAGAGGTTTGGAGGAGGATAATGTAGTACTGTGCAGATGTTAATGGGGAACTACCCTCATACATCAGAAGTGGCATAGGAGAAACTGTTTATGGAACAATCTGATGAATAGGAAATAAAGACTTGTACCACTGGTGGTCCAGAAGAGGTGGTTGATGGCTCCGTGCTGTGTAAGAGATAATAAATAAAGCAGGGATAGGCCACGAAGGAAGTTACAGGCGAAGACACGTTGTTTGTGTTTGATGTGGTGGGAAAGAGGGAGCCAGTGGAAGGCTGCAAAGAGTGAGAGGATGTGGTCAGAGTGACAAGGCAGGAAGATCATCTTAGTGGAAGTGCTTTTAATGGATTTGGAGGAGCTGGAGGGGCAAGGTGGCATTTGTCAAGACCAGAAAGGAGGAGGTCATAGTAGTCAAGATGTGGAATGAGAATGCGTGAAAATTTTAGCTGTGTGGACAGAGGAAAGGCTGGATCACAGAGACGTTATTCAGGAAGAATCATCAAGATACAGACATAGTCAGGGTGTGTGAGTCTACAGAGAGAGCTAAGTCAAAACTGTTGTCCAACTTACAGGCCTGTGTAACAGGGCGGATGCTGGTATTGTCTACAGTCACTGAGAAAGGAAGGAGGAGGGGTCAGAAGGAGTAAGAACTCAGTTTTGACTATGTTGCATTGAAGTTGGCAGCTGGACACCAACAAGGGCCTGTCAGAAAGAGGGGCTGAGATTGTTATTTGGACAGGAGACAGGTCCAAGTAGTGATCACGTACAACTAATGCCCTGCACAGTGTAATGGGAAAGAACTCCTTTATACAAATAAGGGACAATACAGAATTCTTTCCCTCTCAGTGGCGTTAGGATGAAAAAAGTGTGCGTGTCTTATTCATTCCCTTGAGTTCTGTTGCTTGTGAATAAAGACTAGCTGCTTTTCTCCAGAGAGCAGTCTTTGAGTGAGACAGTGGGATTGGCAGGGGAAATACGTTTACTGAGTGTAGCTCGTTATGGCACTTGCCCAAGGACATGTCCACTGTGCTGACTGACCTCTCTCTATCCCTCTCTTTCAGGAATCTGGTTTGTCTGTATGGCTAGGTAGCAAACTGACCCCTTTGCAGAATATCCCATCTCCTGCTATTGCTTTGCTGTTATGTCTCCTGGTGGCCACTTTCACCGAATGCACCAGTAATGTGGCTACCACCACCCTCTTCCTTCCTATACTGGCTTCCATGGTAAGTGCCACCTTTTCAGATTGCTTCTGCCGGAAAAGTAAAAGAACCTTCAATCATGTTCCAAGTACAAACCTACTCAGTTACTCAAAAACTCTAACAGAGCCAACCACAGGCTCATGCCCTTGATCACGTGATAAGGTTTAGGATATAGATTTATTACATATATTCTAAAATAATGTGTGCAGGTGAAAATAACAGGACTGATAGGTCAGGCAACTGCAGTCCTTTTATTCACAGCAAAGGCAATGGCAGTGTTAACTTTCCCATACCACCACATCAGTGTGCCTCATCGTGACCTTCAGGGTCACCTCTAGGGGTGACAGCATAGATCAGTCTCCACAATCCAGTCAAACCTTTGCACTGAGAGTGGCTATAAGGAGACCACTAGTGCCAGCTGTGGGGGTAGTTTTAGGATGTGAAAATCTGGCCCCATCAGGAACTGGAGTAAGAATCACCAGACATATTTTGCATAAGACACTGAACAGTATGACCTGTAATTCTTTACTGAAGAGAGCCAAATTCCCCCTTACCCAACCACTGCCCCTCAGAGCTTGGGGGCTCTTCTTTCAAGTGGTACATTTACTTAGCTGTTGACGAAGGACTTTGATGACTTTTTCCCTTTGTTTACGGAGTCTGGACTGGACTGTGATAATTGTGATTAACAATTTATATTACAGTAGTAGCGGGATCAGGGCCCCAGAGTGCTGGTCACTAGGAGCTCCTGCTTCCTGAGCTCTGCAGGAGTGACTGGAAGCTTCTGAAGCAGGACGGAAAGTGTCCCGGAGTGTCTGGGAAAGGGAAGGGTGGGGCACGTGTCACGGCTAAACACAGCCAGATTCTTCTGGCCCAGACTCCCTATGAACTTTGCTGGTATTAAAACGGTCTCCGTTCTTCTCACCTCCTGCACAGGCTCAAGCCATCTGCCTCAATCCGCTCTACGTCATGCTGCCATGCACACTCTCCGCATCATTGGCATTCATGCTCCCAGTGGCTACTCCTCCCAATGCCATTGCCTTCTCCTATGGACAGCTCAAGGTTATTGACATGGTGAGCAGCAGGGCACCCCTCCGATTTTCACTTACACTGTTTTTTACCTTTCTCCTTTTTTGTCTTAGTTTTTCCTTGACAAGGTATTACAGAGCGGATTGTACCCTGCTAAAATCAAATGGAATAAAGAGCCTAGACCTGTGCATTAACATAGGTCACTGGGACCATGAAGTACACTCCGAGCCATATGAACAAGAACTGCTGTTGAGCTCTTAGAAAACAGTCAGAGACACTGCATGGAAAGAGTTTCTTAGGGTGCTCCAACAGCACCCGGGAATTGATGGGAAATGGACATGTGAAGCTGTGCAGATAAACTAAATACAAACCGTGATAATGGCAGAAGGGTTCCTATCATACTGCTTTTCTGCACAGCTTAGGCAAAGCCTCAGATGTTTGTCTCTGCCAGTTATTCAGTGCATTCCACCATGGCTGGACTTGCCTTTCTCATGATAGCACAGAAAGAGAAGGGCATCTTTAAAATTGACATATAAGGGCAGCAGCATTGCCCCCCCCAAAGTGAACATCAAATCTAGATGCCAAATCAAGAAAGGGCTGCGTAAGTGTGTGGCTGGGATTCCAGGTCTTCTGAAAAGACTTAGCCCTATCCAAATAAATACTCAAAGTCTTCTTAACAGCTAGGATATGGAGCCAGTTTACTCTGATGTGAATGAGGTTTTGGAAAGAAAACCAGATTAATGGTCTGGGTTAAGTGATTTAGCATTAGCTACAGGCAAAAACAGTGGTATTGAAATTAAACTTCTTGGGTTTAATTTATGACAGACGAAAGGCCCAGAGATGCATAAAGGGGCTCTAAGATTCCCAGAGCAAGCTGGGGGAGAATTGCCCCCAGTGCAGGAACTGAGGAGCACAGCCACAGACTGTACTGTGAGGATTCCTCACAAGACCTGCTATGGGGCCATGCTGGTAGGGCTGGGAGAGGTGGGCTGGAGGAGAGGCCGCAGCTCCACAGCATTATGCAGGGGCCACTCCAGCCTTCAAAGCAGCTTACCATTGGGAAGGCACAAAGGTGGCATAAAGTCATCTCAGGCCTCCCTCCCCCTAGGCTGAGAAGTGCGTGGTATGCCTCGAAGAGGCTCCACTCAGAATCCGATCCCTTGATTCCTGTTTGTTTTGCTCTGCACACTGCTACAGGAAACAAGGGATCCCAAATTTACAACCCCTTCCCCACCTGGGCCTCTATATCCCCAGCACAAAGCCGAGCCATTCCACCCAGGCCATCTTCCTCAGATGGACACGGCTGCCCAGCCTGGGTGCCAGAATAAGGATCTACAAATCAAGCCACAAAAGCCATCCATACAAACTCCCTACTCCTGATCAGCAGAATGGAAAGAAAAAACAGACTTAGTTCAACTATTGACACTGTTTCTTTACAATTCTAGGCTAAAGCTGGGAGTGTTCTCAACATCTTGGGTGTCCTGACAATCATGCTTGCCATAAACACCTGGGGCTACCCCTTGTTCAATTTGAATCGATTTCCAGTATGGGCAAACAGCACGTCAGCAGCTTCCTGTTACTAATACAGATGGACAATGAAACCAATAGCGGTGTCTGATGGAGCAGTATTGTTCACTCTGACCAGCAGCACCATCTACTCAAGCTTTGGTGTTGTACTGGACCAGACACAACATCTAGAAACAAAGTCACCCAGATGTTAACAGCAACACAATTATCTGACTCTTCTGCTGTATGCAAAAGATATTGCCTTGTGCTGTGCAACCCTTGCTGGGGTCCCAGGCTACCTCTCTCTTGAGAACCAGGGGAAATTTCCCCCAGTATCAGGCACATCCATTGGCTCTCAGATTTTGCCTGCAAATTCAGTGTTTGTTTTGAGTGTACAAGAAGAGGAAAGGAAGTGTGACAGAGAAGTGTATGTAAGAGGTTGGAGGGAGACATTTGCACCTGATGTTGTGTATGCAACTGTGTGTATTTGAAACCTCTGTTTGTAGGTACAGACCTCTCTGTGTATGTGTGCTTGTGCATGGGCATGGTGAACATAAAAAGGTAAGTGTGATCTGCAAGCACTCTGGCAATGTATGTATTGTAACAGTTATGGACAAATCAAAACACTATCTAGCCCATTCTATTTCTCTGTAATTTATTTATTTTAAATTCACTCTGTAGTTGAAGTTCCTAAGAGCTTCTGAAAGTAAGAGGCTGTTTTCACTATGACTATTTATGGAGGCTCAAAAACTGTGCAGGGGTAGTCTATTTTTTTGTCAAGATCCAAATTTGTTGGTCAAGGTATAGTCAAGGTCCAAACTCCAGAGAAAATAACAAAAAAGAAAAAAACAACAACAACAATTATAATAATAAGTACATAAAAAGATTTTGGGGTTCATTCAAAAGTGTCTGGCAGTCCGGATTTGGCCCACGGTCCGCCTATTGACTACCCCTGCTGTAACAACATGACACGAACTCTAGCATTCTCCTGAGAATGGGAAAATTCTTGTTTCCTAAAGTATTGGTTGAATTAAAGAATGTGTATGCAAATCCTACATTCTGGCTAGTTTTTCTGTAAGAAACCAATCTTTCTGCTGCCATCTTGCACGTGTCAGCTCCCCAAACCCTTGCCCCCCTCCCCACGGCAGAACCACCATAACCAACATTTCTTTTAACACCAAGGAAACAATTATGGAATATCCCTTGGTTTTCAGCTTTCAGGTCAAATTACAATAGTGCCTACGTGACGTAGGAACGTAAGCATGCACTGACTTTCAGTGAGACTTACCACATTCCGAAGAGGAAGATTTTCAAAGATGCGTAGGTGCCTAACAATGCACATAGGCACCTGGTGGGATTTTCAAAAGCACCTAAACAGGTTAGATGCCTAAAGCTATTGAAACTGAAATCAATGAGAGTTTAGCATCTACCCTACTTAGGTGCCTTTGAAAATTCCATCAGGATGGACGCCTATGTGCGTCTCTAAGCACCAAAATACCTTTGAAAGCCTGGCCCAAAGTCATATAGGCACTTCTGAAAAGGTTACCTTTCATCTCTCTATTTACCATGTCCACTAGAGAGAAGATGGACAGTACTATTTATCTCTGGGAGGAGAGGAGTATATGATAATTACCACGGCCATTAGTAGGGAAATGCAGAATGTTATCTGCACATTTTTGAGAGAGAAACCATTGTCTCATACAGAAGCCATACCGAATGCAGGAAAGAGCACAGAGAAATGGAAAATCAGGATTCATTTTGACAGGCCACTTCCTTGCCTGTCTTTGGGAAAATCAGGCTACAGGTTCACAGAACACTCCTGATGTATTTGCATAAAATCTGCCTTGTTCAGGTATTTCTGCACCATACACTCCAGAGCACACCCTTCCCCCCACTCCCACTCCTCCAGGTTTGATTCTAATCACCCAGCTGGTAAAACAAGTATCAGTCTACAGGTACACAATGTGCCAGCTGGAGAGCAGGTGCCTCTAAAACCGTAGGCTAGAAAAGGTTTATCCTGTTCTGCTAATGACCTGCCATTTCATTTGTGTGCAGTGTTAGAAGTCAGATGACCTGACCCATCTGGCAGAATTCAGATTTATACAAACAAATATTTGATGCCATCTACCAAGGTCCCGGCAGTCTGCACAGAGAGGGTTTATGATTTGCTCGAACATTTACTTCTGTAGTCCTGTGTGAGATGACTACAATAACCAATGCCTTATTCAGAGAAGGAATCTTCTCCTCCTCCTTCAAATATGCAGTAATTCTACCCATACTGAAGAAACCCACTCTGTATACATTGATGCTAGCCATGCACTATCCTGTATCAAACCTTCCATTCCTGAGCAAGTCCATGGAGAAGCTAGCCAAAGGCTAACTGCAAGCTCATCTAATTGAAGCCTGGATTCAAGCCAGGACATGAGTTGGAAACAGCTTCAGTGGCACTGATGGATGGTTTCCTGTTACCTATGGATGGAGGGCAGACATCTATTCTCTCCCCTCTGCAATATTCAGCCAATACACTCTCAACCAATTGTCTCACCTAAGAGAAGCAGCAGCGCTCCAGGGGAACGTGATAAAATGTCTTAAGTCTTTCCTGGAGGGGGACACAAAGAGTACTGATGAGAAACGGCACCTCTGTCACTGGACTACTCACTTGTGGAGTCCCGCAAGGATTCTCCCTCCAGTTGTATTCAACACATACATGCAGCTTCTAGATGAAACAGTAACCCAACATGGGCCTAAGTGTGTCAGCAATATGTAGATGACTCAAATGACACACATCTCTACTTATCCTTCACGATGTACAACTCTACTATTACCACCAAGATGGCTCAGGGCTTGGAGAAGATCAGCTCATAGATGAAGAACAGCTGGTTGAAGCTGAATCCAAGTAAAATGGAGGTGGTGCTGGTGGGCAGAGGAAAGCACTTGGTGGCGTTTGCTGCCACAGTACTGCCTCCTTTGGTTAAGATACACACCCATAATTGGTGTGCTCCTGGCTTCCTCACTGATGCTAAGCATCTTCCACATGTAGTAACACTTTCTGCTATCTCTTGTTGGCTAGAACATTCTGTCCTATTCTGGCGGACGATGACTTGGATTTACTTATACATGCCTTGGTCACCTCTTGTCTGGACTACAGCAATCATACCTGGGCACAAAGCCATCAATCCTGAGGAAACTCCAACTAGAACAGAACACATCTCCTCAGCAACATAGGCTGCTGTGAACACATCAAGCCTGGCCGACGGTCTTTATGTTGGCTTCCCATAGAATACTGAGTCAAGTTCAAGGTCTCCATCCCTACCTGCAAGGTGCTCAATGATGTGGGACCAGCATATTTAAAAGATTGCTTAAAGCTCCAGAATGAGTGCTATGGGCGACATCTCCACTCCTCGGTCACAATGGGACTCGGTACCACAAAGGTAAAGCTGGTGTGTGCAGCAGACAGAGCGTTCTCATGGGCTGGTTCAAGACTGCGAAGCAAACTTCTACAATAGGTATGTGGCTAGGAACCCTGAGGGGCCATATTTTGAGATGAAATTGGTGACTGAAGGCCTTCTGCCAGACAGCATGGTGGTGAAAGACAGGGGATCCACCCAGGAAAAATTGAGAATCCAAGTTATCTTATTATCTGGAGGTGGCTTTGATGTTGGTGCCGATTTATTTCTCCACCCTGTGAATTTTATCCTGAGACATGACTCCAACTCCTCTGAATGTTTCTTCTCTCCAACTTATTATCATCATGATTAGAAGACTAAAGGTATGTATATACTGCAACAACAAAAACCCACATCAGCGAGTCTCAGAGTCTGGGTCATCTGATTCACGGAGCTCGCACTAAGCGGCTAAAAATAGCACTGTAGATGTTCTAGCTTGTGCTGGAGCCTGGGCTCTGAAACCTGGCAATGGGGGGAGGGTCTTAGAGCCCAGGCTCCCGCCTGAGCAGCAGTGTCTACACTGCTAATTCTGGCCCCATAGCACAGATCTGAGTCAGCTAACCTGGGCGCTGAGACTCACTTTTTTCTCAATATAGATGTATCCCCTGATGAAGAGGTGAGCATCTAAAAGTGGCAGGTTTCACTGTCAGTCTGAGTATTAATGGAGGGAGTTCCCTCCCGGGGGCCAGGTGCCACAACAGCTCAGGTTCCTGCTCCTGTCAGTCTCACTCCTTGTGTTGACAGCTCCTCAGGGCTTTAAAAATTATGACCAGGATCTTGAATTTGATTGGGTATGGAACCAATGTAATAGCTAGAAGACAGGGCTGAAGGGTTTGCATTTTCCTTTCCCATAGAATAGTCAGGCAACTGTTTTCTGTGACAATGGAGCTTTTTCAGAGTGCTCTTGTACCATGCTAAACCATTCACCTTCCCTCCCTGTGTTTAGACCTATCCAATATTATCCATTTAATCTTAGTATTTGCACTACAAGCATCACCATGGAATCTGAGTGCCTACCAGAATGAAAAAGCCAAACAGATGGTTTATCACAGACCCGTATTCCCTCTTTGCTCTTCACTTCCAGGAACAGGAGGGTGTGTGGGTTTGTTTGTTTTGTATTTTTCTTCTCCGTTCTTACAAATGGTTTTCATATCCCTCTAAATTGCTGTTTAGCTAAGCTATAAATATTTAATTCTTATAGTATGTCCCAATAACTCTGTCCTTCCAGACTCTTAAATCCTCCATATGATTCTCTGACTTCTTTCCTTCGTGTCTACATCTTTAAGGTGCCGAGTTGTTCAAAAGTAAATGCAGTATTAAGACAGTTCTTGAGGTCATTAGAGTCAGAAGAAAGATGCAGCCTGGGGTGCCCAGGGGCAAGTGGGTTAATGTTGTGTATTCCCAGTGTCATCAGCACATGAGTACCCAGGATCAGCATCCCCTAGGAAATGGCTCCAGCAGACGCTGCAGGATCAGGGACACAGAGGGGGTCAGAAATCCCAAAAGGGACCCTCCGTCTTCTGAAAGGAGAGATGTGACAGGCCCTAGCCTACTGAAACCTGGGCACTGCTAATGAAACACTCACAGTGATGCTACAAAGTGAGGAGGAGCGCTGTCAAAGGGCAAAGTTCAGACCTGTATTTGTCCCAGAGAGATCTAAGAACTGATTCCAACCTGAACTAATGGGTGTGTTGGCAGCAAGTACATGCAGGGCACTTTTATTGCCCGGGGTGTGGCTAAGGTTAAAGCAGATTGAGGTACAGCTGAGTACAATGTACCTGTGCAAAAAACCTATAACACATCACCAACCCTCATCCCAGTGTTCTGTCCCAAGCACGTGGCAAGTGTTTCTAAGCCACACGGTTACTGTGGTCACTCTCAAGGGGCGGCTCCCCTTTGTGTCTCCATTGCTATTGTCCTCAAGGGGTGGCTCTGACTTCCCTACCCTATGATCAAATTTCACAATCTTTCCTGAAACTGTCAGCTCAGCACCTGCTGCCGAGCGTGTGATTCACAAAGCTGCTCTATGTCTCAGAGCTGACACTGAATTTGCTTTGCATAAGAGAGGTAAGTGCTATATTTGTTAATGAGAGGATGGTTGTCTGCATGTCTGTCTGGCTAAAAAGCAAGGGCACTGCAAAACCACAAAACACAGGTTTCCCACAGCACATGCCAATGAGTAAGTGGGTAGCTCGCAGTTAGCTCCTCCATATCCCCTTAGAGTTATAATGTTGAGCCTTGCCATGCCCAGACACACACCTACCCATGCAGCTACAGGCACACACACGTATACACACACAAGAATCCGAAGGATTTACTCTGACACACACATAGCCATTGTACAGGAAAACACCAGGGAATATGATGGGCACTATGCCAAATAATAAAACAATACAAATAACTTCCATTTATAGAGTGCATTTCGTCATAAAGGATCCAAAAGCACTTTTAAAGGGATATGCAAACGGTGCACAGGAAATTCTGTCACGTCAGGGATAGACTGCAATAGCTATCCTGGAATACAAAGCCATACTACAACAGAGTTTGGAACAGGGGAAGTGCAATCCTATAGCCTCTTGATCCTGCAGAAAGACATTACCGAGAACCTCAGCCAGTCAAAGATATGCTTTTTTTTAATCACAGCCTCTGAGGATCCTGGAGTGCATTCAAAAGCCACAGTGGTGTGTTCTATCGAAGCTATGTGAAGTGGAAACATAGCTGTGTCCTAAACTTCTCTCTCACAAATAGATATCCCTTGAGGGAGGGGCAGGGAATTCACTACAGTCCCCAGAGATGTATCCCAATGTTGATTTTCCCTTCCCCAGAGGGAGGGAAGTGAAGAGAACTTGGTTTGTGCAGGCAGGCAGGGAGCCTTCTCTCCACAGCTTGTGAGTTTTTAGCCTGGTTTAGCAGGGGTGCTGAAACCATTTTTATAGTAGGGGTGCTACTGATGGAAACTGTATTTGGTGTCTGTTACTACTTCTTCAAGCTAGCGGGTGCTGCCATACCCCAAGCACCCCTGTGCTTCAGGCTGTATACTGCATTATTGTGAGTCACTGCAATATTATATGTTGTATTATTGTCCCATTCCTACAGGACAAGAACACCCCCCCCACACACACACACACCCCACCACCACAATAGGTCCCTTTCCTAGCAGAGCATATGGAGAGGGATTTCTCCTCTCCTCCCTGGAAATGGTTCCGCTAGGGCACAGGTGAGACACATAGGCAGTGGTGGGAAGCTTGCATTCTCTTGGCTTGCTTTACCTGTTCTGGGGATAAAGAGCTTCAGGTTCTGTGGCTGTCAGTTTGGCTGCAGAGTATTCTCGTTCAATGTTTTTTGAAGCAGAAAGTGATTTTAAATGTTTGTACTGAGGAATAACAGAGCTTGGAGATGGGGGAGGGAGAGGAAGAGAATCAGTAATGCAGGGAATTGGGAAATCTGAAACTTCAACTCATCAAGGAATTTCAGAAACCTGGAATCCTTTCCAACATGGAACCAATAAAATGACTTGCACTGTGATTCATTCAACTTTATGACTTGAGTTAATAATGACCAAGGTGCCAAAGCCTGGAAATAAAGTGGTTGCCGTGCACTAATCACCAGGTGTCCAAAAGAAGAACCACTTAATGAACCTTAATCAGTACTGCCAATGCTGGGCATTTTCTCTTATTAAACACGTTTATTGTTAATTTATCCATTAATCATATTACAAGACTTTGGAAATGTAAAGTTCAGCTCAGGGGTGGGCAAACATTTTGGTCCGAGGGCCACATCTGGGTATGGAAATTGTATGGTGGGCCATGAATGCTCACGAAATTGGGGGTAGGGGTGCAGGAGGGGGTGAGGGCTCTGGCTGGGGGAGCGGGCTCTGAGGTGGGGCCAGAAATGAATTCAGGATTTGGGAGGGGGCTCCAGGCTGGGGCAGGGGGTTGGAGTGCAGGGGTGGTGGTGAGGGCTCTGGGATGGGGGTGCAGGAAGGTGCTTCAGACTGGGACCGAGGGGTTTGGAGGGCAGAAGGGGGATGAGAGCTGGAGCAGGGGGTTGGGGCATCAAAGGGGGTCAGGGGTGCAGGCTCCAGGTAGCGCTTACCTCAAGCAGCTCCCAGAAACAGCAGCATGTCCCCCCTCCAGCTCCTACGTGGAGGCACGGCCAGGCAGCTCTGTGCACTGCCCTGTCCACAGGTGCCACCCTTGCATCTCCCATTGGCTGTGGTTCCTGGCCAATGGGAGCTGCAGGGGCGACGCTTGGGGTGGGGGCAGTGTGCAGAGGCCCCTGGCTTCCCCTATGCATAGGAGCCAGAGGTGGGACATGCCACTGCTTCCGGGAGCCACACAGATCCATGGTATGTGCAGAGCGGGGCAAGCCTCCAACCCCGCTCCCCAGCTGGAGCAGGACAAGCCCTGGACTCCACTCCCTGGCAGGAGCTCGAGGGCCAGATTTAAACATCCGAAGGGCCGGATGCGGCCCCCCCCCCCGGCCATAGTTTGCTCACCCTGGTTCAGCTGCTAATCAGAGACCCTGGACGGATTCGTGTGCAATGTGCCATCTAGTGGCTGGAGATAGTTCTCCTAATGCACATTCCTGAGTGGAGCTATTTGTCATCTAGAGATTTTGGTGCCAATTTTCACCTGAAAACATCCTCGAAGTGCCAGTAGGAAAACACATGAGATGAAGAAAAGTTTAACTGGTAATATTTGTCAGAGGAGCTGCATTGCAGAACTTCTGCTGAAATAAAAATAAAATAATCATTCAACTGAATAAGAACTGAGTCAGAGCCGGAATGAGAAACTGAATGGACACAAAACTGAAGAGAAAGAACAAAGGCAAAGAACAGCTCATCCAAGGGTTCCATCAATCCTGTGATGAAGAACACCTGGGTTTGTTATTGTCAGTTTTTCAGGGCAGGGACATGTCTTTGAATGTGTGTACAGCACCTAGCACAGTGGAGCCTGAATCTTGATGGCTACTTGTAGGTGCTACTGTAATATAAATAACTATGAATAATAATATTAAAATCTTGCTCCTCTTCTCCCCTATTCTCTGCTGCCCATGTCAGACCTGTACTGCAGTGTTACAGGATTTCCTTCTAGCTCCATCACCCCACAATGCTCTGTGTCTGAGCTCAGACTTGCAGTGTAGTGTTTTCCCTCACTCAATGCCCAGTCTAAACCAAGCAGAGACCCCAAATGTCCATTCCCAAATCAACCAAGCGGCTTTCACCAATGATCACGTGCCCAAAACTGGTTAGACAACCTTCCCAATTCTGATCTAGAACAGCTAGACTGGTTTGGTTCATACCAATATCAACATGGAGCCAAAATTTCATGAATCTCAGACTTTACGTGGTGTTTTGCTTCTTCAATAAAGCAAAGTGAGAAGTAGTTAGAAATGTCTCTATAATTAGGCTCCATATTAAGATGGACCCTCGCAGAGGATGTCAAAGGAACAAGCTGTGTGCAAACACAAAAGGAATACACCTCCAGTGCAGACTGCTGTCAGGGCAGCAGCTCTCCTGTTGTCTATCAAGTGGGCCCTGGGCAGACAGTAATGGTTGTGCTGCTGTCACTGTTGGGATTCTAAAGAGAAAGCCAAGTTTCCCCCTGTGCCGCAGGATTGTCCTGATGAGACTTGCCAGAAAATTCAAAAGGATTTGATTTATTTGTAAGACGTCTGTCCCCTGAAGCAAGTTTGGATTTTCTTCCTTGTTCTATCTCTGGCAATATCATTCCTGCCACATGAAATATACAATCATAAATCATTTGCCTGTATTGCAGATACCACAGTTGTACAAAGCAGGCTTCCTTGCACCTGTGCTCTTCCTATCACTTCTTTCTGCAGAGCTGATCAAAGGGCTTTGTGATACCAAGAGCAACCACTGCTACTGAAAAGGCAGCACAACCCCAAGAGATACCACCTCTTCCCCTTGACATGGTCTGTGTAATTTCTTTCAAATCTTTATCATCCCGGTCAGATTAAAATTGTAACATCTCTGATACTTGTTCATATGACTTTCAGGGGCTGGATGGCTCAAGGGATCCTGCAGGCTGACAGACTGGAGTGGAAAGCTTTTCTCCTCTCGTTGGCAGTGAAAGTCGTTACTTATCTGATGGCCATTCAGTGTTGTGAGTGAAGTGAATTGGAAATCTCAATCCAATTCTTGGTAGACAGGTATCCATACTAAAAATACCCACCACAACTAGAACTAATTGTCTGGTGGACAGTCTCCATAGAGAGGCCAGATACTGAATGGATCATGGAAACTGAACTCCTCTCTCTTGCTTAGAAGTGGTCCTTCCATGTCAGGGATGAGGCACACTGGAGGGAAGTATGGAAAAAAATTGCTTTGCCGGAGCACATGCTGTACCTGTTCGGGGAACAGAGAGAGAACTTCGGCCTTGAAAGCTGTTAATCCAGTACTTTTAATCAGAGCTAAATTCAAGTGTCTAACTGCCCTTTTGCTTTCAGTACATCCGGAAACATACCAATGTGGCACCATCAGGCCAAAACCATCTGCAGTGGAAGTAGCAGTTTGTAGACAGCATGTAGCATGACCAATATAGAAGTGGGTTCTGTGATATATTCAGAAAAGACTGCGGTATACAGCTGCCAAAGGGGTAAGTTCTGTATGCCACCCCATCCCTGGAAATAGCAGTCCTTTCCCTGCATTCACAATGGGTATGTGGAAGTACAGGAGTTCATGGTCATGCGTCTATATTTTGGCAGAAATCCTCTGAAGGAAAGCATGCAGATTATTACCTAGAAGTGAAATCTCTGGTCCTGTTTACTCTGTAAGACACACCTGTATCTCATAAATATGAGCTTGCTAATGGGGGCCGGAGCAGGGACCAACATCTTTAGTTTCCTCCGCACCAGGTGCTTTCAAGTATGTAATATCTTTCCAGCCACTATTTTGGATTGGTGCCACTTTTGGCCCACTGTACCTGCTGAACAGCCCCTGCAGGGAATGACTCCAGAACATGCCTATGCTCCCTGCTCCAGCAAGATCGGTTCTTGGAACCCTGACGGGTGCATACATAAGTCAGTCAAATCCTGACACCTCTCAGCCCAGCTGCAGTTCCTTCAAGACACAAGACGACATGGCACTAAATCTTATGCTCAGAATTTTGCCCATTTTTCTTCCTTTTCCCATCCCTCCAAGATGTAGCATTTAATTTCCTGGTGCTGTCAGTGTGTTTGCAATTTCTACAGAACATAAAAATGTGGCATCAAGAAAGTGCACTGCCATCTCACAGTGCAGCCACATCATGAAGCATACAGAGAAGAGTAGAGGGTATCCTATGTAAAATAGGCTTGGTGTCTTTGTGTCCCAAATACTTAGCCTCATGGGATACTAACCAGGCCTATAAAATCCAGAAAGGTGATGAGCCTGACTGTCCATAACATTCCTTAAAGGGTGGTTTCTCCTGCATGTGATTCTGGACAAATATGTTACAGGCAAAGAGGAATCCACATAAAAAGGTCAAATTTCCCACAGAAACAAAACTATATTTCCCATGTGTTTCTTCTTAAATGGATGGCAAGTTGCTTTAAAGAACATTCTGATGATAGAAAAATGCTGTAAGTGTCTCTTGTGACAAAGACAATTTTAATAAGTGCAAAAGCAGGCCCAGGTGATATGAGTTGCAGGAGACAGGGCACACTGGTGTTTACAGACAGGGCTGTGCTGATTTCCTGACTCTATTTCTTTTGAAGTCACAACTTCTCTTTGGTAACAGTGCCAGATAACGTGATGCAACATTTACTGGAGAAGAGCATGTAGTGAGAAGCAGTCTGAGCAGGTATGTTTTACCACATAGGCTATTATACAACCAGCTATCCTGGGACAGGCTTTTTAAAATAGTTTTATTGAAGGGAAAGACTAGAACATACAAAGAAATATAGTTGTGTCTTCATCATGCTTCAGTGCAAGCAGGAAGTTAAGTCTTGTGATACATTTTATTTTAATCTTTTGTTCATGACTAAATGGCATTTTGTGACTGTTTAGAGAACAAGCACTAGAAGAATAAAACTGGAGGTGACAGATTGTAGTGATGGGATGGAACTGACTTGTATTGCACAGAATGGATGGAATGGGGTTGCTTTAGTTTAGACTATATGAAGTGGGTGTAATTATATTATCATTATTTGGTGAGATCCGACATTGTGCTCAGCACTGTACAAGATATAGATGAAAGCCAAGTCTCTGCTTTCTGAAGTTTACATCTTCATTGGGAGATGACTGTACGAGACAGCATGAGAGTGAACTGATTACACACAAATCGTAGGAAAATACTTCTATTTATTGGATTTTATTTAGATTTTAATTTGTCATGTAAGAAATATTTGCATGTGCAGCAGTTGTAAAAGAACTAAGTATGGCACCACCTGCCAGGCTAATAACAATAATTACAAATGTAATAAATTGTTCATTGGAAAGGTAACAAATTGTCAGATCCTTTGAAAATCACATTGGCCCAAGGCAATTCACCACAGACACATTCACCAGTGATGAGAAAATAATGGCAATGAAAGGACAAGAGCAGTTTTCAGGACCTGAAACGCTCATGACAGATCAGAAAACATTAAAACTCAGGACATTCCATGTGACGTGTCCCCACCTGTACAACGATCTGGAGAGAAGCCTGCTTGAGAGAGAATCTCTCATCTGATACATTCTAATTTTCCTTCTCCTTAGGTCTGCATGTTTGCACCATTTTACATTCTCCACACAGCGTAAGCTGCAGATTCCTTGATGCCTGAGTGGCAGTTAGATAGCTGGAGCTGGACCACAGAACTCTGAGAACATTTAGAGGTGGGGAGACCCAGCAGATTTAGGCTGACGTTTTCAATGTGCAGATTTTATCATCTGGATTTCAGCCACATGTTTCACACCAAAGTTGGCAGAAAGGGTGAATCAGCCTTATTCCCATGAAACCCTAGCAGGTTGCACTCTGAATGGACGGCAGGGTTTGGAGGAATATGTAAGCACAGAAACACCCGCTTAAGAAGCTGAAACAAACTTTATTGGAATAAAAGTGTAACATTCACTTGCAATAACTTCTTCTGGTGCCTCCTTAACTCCCTTCTACTTCCTCTACAACACTCGTCCCAACCCTGATCTGCACTGAACCCCCTTTGGGCTGGGTTCTTCTGACCACCCTGCATCTCACTCACTCAATTTTAGTTCCCAAGTCAGCTCTTCTGCCCCACCGAGGTTTCGCACCAGAGGCACGCGGCTGGTCTGTTAGACAGGAGCTCAAGGAACAGCTCCCCCAGTTGCCCAGTCTGGAACTTTACCATCCATCTTAACTCTGAACAAAACACACAATTTCACATTGTTTTAAACATGCTCCTAGGAAAGGCCTCTCACTGTACACAAACAAACGTCAGTACTGAAAATATGGCCTCATTCTTTCATGGCCCTGCAGGGACTTAGCCCCGCCCTTCGCTGCATCCCTAACACTTCATTTCCAGTGTCTGAAATTGAAAAGCAAATCCAGGAATTTGTGAGTGCAAAATACTTGCCTCAGTCCCATCCCTTTTCCTCCCTCCTCAGGAAGAGCTGCAGACACTCAAACCCATGGGCATAGGAAGAGGTCTGCTGCTGAATCCTGAGCTGGTTCTCTCTCCCAGGCAGCAGCAGAGAGAAGAAAATCAAGTCAGAAGTGCTACATAAGCAGTTCTTCCTGAGGCCACTGGTGAGCTCACAGTCCCAGTAAGTCATCTAGGAGGGGCCCATGCGAGGCAGACACCTGCTTTTGTTCTTTGCTTTGTATTGGCAAGGGAGTGATATTGCTGCGGTTCAGCACTCCACATATTGATGTGATTCATTCCTTGTTTCACTGAACCATTTTCTAGTTTCTAGAATCCCGTAATACCTGCTGGGATTTTCCCAGCTACTGTCTGCCCAAGTTTAAGGTGTTATGTTCTCCACTGCAGAAGGGGAAGACAAAAGGTGGGAATTCAAGCAAGAGGTGAAAATTCTGAGATGAGATGATGGAGACCCCCTGACAGATTTCTGATTTCTGGCTATGACAAAATCCAGCCTCAGACATCAGAATAAGCCAAATTCTCCCCTCAGATATGCACATTCAATTCCTATGTACTTCAACATGAGCTTGTGCACACGTAACTGAGGGGAAAATCTGGCCTGATGTCTCCAAAGTTTCATGCACATGATCTTAGATGGGTCAGCTCAAGATACTGACTGATCGTCAATTACTTACACTCCACAGTCTCCCCGCCAAGTCTGCAATAGCCACAGATTTCCCCAAATCCAAGCCAGTTGTAAAAATGATGTGGTTGGTGTGCACCCCAACGATCCGTCCCAGGTCCTGTTTGCCATTGAAAGGCCATCCAGTAAGTGGCTAAGTAAATCCCAGCAGAGCATTCCTTATGAACGAGCCAGGTCATTGAGTTCAGCTCCTGTTTCCTATTTCAAAGGCAGCGCACTAGCTGGCTAGCTCCTAAGATATAAATCTCTCTCAATCACCTGAAAAATTTGCCACTTTTATCTGTTGACACTACACATACAACCGTGATTTTGTAACCAGATCATGACATTTTCATGTTTCAAGAAACATATTTGAGTTGTGTTTACGCAAGAGCTTTTTCCCCCCAACACAACCAGGGTTTAATTATGTTTGTGTATCCATGCCTACCACACCAGCCTGTGTCTTTGTCAGTGCATCCTGGGAAAATCTGGGCAGCTATGCCATAATGCGTCAGGAGGTATAGAGTGCCAAGAGGACATGCACACACTGGCACCAGCAGCACATGGAGCAGTGCACTCTGCAACATCCTACTACACAGAGAGACGGAAAGAAGGTGGACCAGCCATACTATTTATCGGGAATGGTTCGGGATTTCAATTTACCCTGAAAAAACAACAACAGTAAAAAAATCTGTGCTGAGCCAGTTACAGAAAGACAATCATGTGGTAGCCTAAAAGCCTCTGGCAAGGGAGAAACCTGTTAGCTGCATAGTTAGCTAAATATTAACCATATTGCATGTGGGGAAAAACATGTTTAGAGCCACTAACCGGTTACAAACTTGGTTAAAAAATGTAGTGTAGACAAGGAATGCCATAAGTAATGTTACTTCTAACAGCAGTATTCTTTTATACTCCCCTATACTTAGTTATTACAGGAAATACTTTAATATTGCAAATACAGAGGTAAAGTTACTTAGTTATCCTGTGGCCAGGGCCGGATTAATGCAGGGGCTTTAGGGGCTGCAGCCCAAGGCCTCAGGCTAAGGGGGGCCCCGTAGGCCTGTGGGCCAGATGTGGCCTGCTGCTTCTTTTCATCTGGCCCATGGTCCATGCCATGGGCCGGACACTGGTCCCCGAGCCTCGGTGCCCCCTGCCCCACCAACTCCCGGGGCCTGGAGCTGCGAGCGCCGGCTTGCCAATGTACCTCTGTGGCCCCTGTGTGAGTGGCATTCAGGGAATCTCTGTGCGCTGCCCCCACTGGCTCCGCAGCTCCCATTGGCCGGGTACCATGGCCAATGGGAGCTGCGGGGGTGGCGCCTGCAGCAACAGGCAGCATGCACCATGCAGAGCAGCCTGGCCCCTCTGCCTAGGGGCTGGACATGCCAGACACCTCTGGGAGCAGAGCAGCACACAGCCAAGGCAGGCAGGGATCCTGCCTTAGCCCTGCTGCACTGCCGACCAGGAGCTGCCTGAGGTAAGCACCTCCCGGCTGGAGCCTACACCCCGTACACACTCTTGTACCCCAACCCTGTACCCCAGCACCCCCACCTGCACCTCAACCCCCTGTCCCAGCCCGGAGCCCCCTTCTGCACCCAAACGCCCACCCTGAGCTCGAACCCCAAACCTCCTGCTGCACTCCAACCTCCTGCCCCACCCGAGAGCCCAACCCCCAGCTGGAGCTGCATCCTCTCCTGCACCCCAACCCCCTGGACCAGCCCTGAGCCCCCTCCCCACTCCAAACCCCCAGGGGCTCCACAAAATCTAATAGTCCTGGGCTCACAAGAGAATTTATCCGGCCCTGCCAGTGGCAGTATGGCCTAGTGGCTAGAGCACTGGACTGGGACTCAAGAGACCTAAGTTCTGTTCTCAGCTTTGTCACTGAGCTGCTGGGGGACCTTGCGCAGGTCATGTCCCCACTCTGTGCCTCAGTTTCCCTATCTGTACAATGGTAATAATGGTCCTGACCTCCTTTGCAAAGTGCTTGGAGAGCTACTGATGAAAGAGCTCTCTGCGAGTTAGATATGGTTAGCAGTAGTATTATTGAAAGGCAATTGGCAGGTTTGTACACTTTCCAAAAAGGATCTAGGAGGCCCTGTGAGCTAAGTACTGCATTCCTATGCTTGGATCCCACATCGGAGACTTGAAGCAGGCTTTCTGCATCTTTGAAAAGGATTTGAATGCAAGTGTGAAATGTGTTTACATATCTTACAGCCTGATAAGTAACACTTTACATTACCTGCAATGTTATTTGAGCTGCACACAGAGCAGTGTCACATGTCACTCACAGGCAAATCCTGAGGCCAGCTCAGTCACAACACAGGAAAGGATGCTTCAGCAAAGAGAAGAGAATATGAAAATTGTCCAAGAGCTAAAAGGTGCACAGACTACTTACTGTAATCCTGGCTCATTCAACACACTGAGAAAGCACTTCAAAATTTAAGACAATGGACAATAAAGAGGGAAGATATCAAGATTTAGAAGAATCAATCTGAATCAGAGCATGAGTGATCATTTCATTGTTTATGTCCTAGTCTCACATGATCAAATCTGCAAAACACACTCAAAATCATTAATGTGACTCAACAAGATCTGGAGGAGTCACCTGGTGTAAAGGTCTCTAGTTACAAATGTTCTTAAAATGCCTACAATCCCTTAGGTCCTTTAAAAGAAAATGATCGTAACTAACGGCTCACAAAGAATCAGAACACAACAATATGCTCATCAGAACACAACAATATGCTCATCAGAACGTCTCTGGGTCTCAGCTCTAGAAGGAGCTGTGTAAAAAGAGGCCACAGGGCTGGGAAAAGGGAGAGAGAGGGTAAGTTCCCAGTTCTTTCCCCTCCAATACCAATACCTAAGTTCCCAACTTCGTTGCCAGGTCACATGAGTCAGACCAAACTCTTCGCCTTTCATTAACCTGTTATGTCTCTTGATTTTGGCCCTAATCTCCCATATTCATGATTTTTTCAAAGAATCTTTTTATTTACCCACCTGCTGTGCTCTGGATGCCGATGTGTGGCAGACTCTTGCCTTTTCTTGGCTATATCATCCCAGCTCCTTCATCCCCTGCTCTGAGTCTGCCATGCTATGCATGTAGCAAGACAGCGAAGAATGGAGGAGCCACAAGACAGAGCAAACAAAAGACAGCCCAGCCTGCCTAGCTACCACTTATCCAGCAGCTTCAGGTTAGGAAAGTTCTTCTCTGTTGTTGACACTGTAATGGAGAAGGGAGGGGAAATTATGAGAAGCTCCCTTCAAATTGCAATCAGGTGGGGAAGGGAGAAGTTGCCAAGATATTTCCAGCTCTGCACTAATCACAGTGGTGTGAGAAGACAGAGAGCTGATGACACCTCACAAGACTTCACAACATGATTTTAAAGTCTCCTTCTGAACACATCTTTGACCTTAACAGTTACCAACTTCAAGATTAGAAAATATTCCTCCTTGAGTAAAGCTAGAAGGGCCAACAGCCTCTGGAGCAATCCTGGTCCCGGCCATGGCATGTGCTACTGAACCACTGCAATGGCTCTAGCAGACCCAAGGTCACAGTGTGAGGAAAAACTAACCTATGCCAACCATGACAAATTCTCTCAGCCACACATCCCAGGCTACACACAAGCAGTAGGCAGACTGCATGTCAGAAAAAAATATTCTTAAATGACATGGTGACATTAACATGTGTCTGGTTCACCTGGCAGGGTTTCATCTAGAGCAGAAGGGCACAGGTTCAAGTCCAATATCAGGCCTTGGGCTCATCCCTAACACTAAAACAACAGAGACAAGATAAGTGAGATAATATCTTTTATTGGACTAACTCCTGTTAGTCAGAGAGACACGCTTGTGAGCTTATAGAGAATTCTTCTTCAGCTGTGTAAGCTCGGAGCTTGTCTCTCTCACCAACAGAAGTTGGTCCAATAAAAAATATTACCTCCCCCACCTTGCCTCTCTAATATCCTGGGACCGACACAGCTACAACAACATTGCGTACTAAAACAACAGAGCAGTATTTGCTGGGAGGGGCTGTTGAACTGCTGGAGGGGCTGTTCTTTAGCAGAGATATTAAATCAGCAGTCAGGAAGTGATAGTTCATATTGAACAGTTTTGAGTAGTTTCGTACATTGTTTAATCTTAAATTGACATGGCTGGATATTGCAATCAACAGATAGAAAGTTCTACAGAGCTCAACAGCAGAACCCTGTTATTTGAGTGCCAGATTTGAAAGCTACATTCCAAATCAGCCCCCTTCAAGATTCCCACAGAATATTGCGACTCTCGCATTTTCCTGAGGTTGTGAAAAACCAGAGGGCAAAAGAGAGAAACCTTTTGTCAGAGAGAAGGGCTTAGAATTGTAGCAAGGTTACAACTTGGAGGTTTCAAACTGCCAAATAAATGTACTTGAAATTGTTTCTGAGGGACCAAAACGGGCTGCAATGTATGTAGGTTAATCCAAGGTGTGTATTCCCTAGGGATATCTCAGAAGATAAAGAGCAAGCCCTGACTACTATTTAAAGGCAGTACAGCAGACGGTTAAGTTACACCCAGGTGTGTCTTCCCTGAGGTGATCCCAGGGGAGGGATCCCAGGCCGCTTTTCCTATTGAAAGGTTGCAGACTAGCTGGTTGGGTTATGTCTATAGTAATTTTGTAACCATATTGTCTAAACGTTATGATACAAAAATGATTAAAACAAAATCTACAAAGCTGCTCATAATGAGTAGCATAAACACTGTGGCCACCACAGCAAACCAAAGTATAACACACCACATCAAACACTATTCCCAGTCACATCATAACCTGCAGATGATTGAACCTGGCCTCTGGTGGGCCACAAAGGGGACAAGTTCCAAAGGGGGGATCCTCCGCTGAGAGAATTCCAGGGACTAACAATAATGGCCAATCTTAAATGCCATGGCAGGATTCCAGTCAGGTGACAAGTGGTCTTGGGGCCTAAGACCATTCAGGGCTTTAAAGTTTGTCATAAACACCTTGAATTGCACCCAGAGAGCTAGTGCAAAGCTCTGAGCCCAGGTTTCAATTCTCATTGCAGCATGCCCCACTCAGAAGAGCATGAGATGAAGACTCTGGGACAGGGGACAAATTGGAACAAATAAAAGATCTTGATACTCCTCCAAATTCCGCCCACTTGAGATGCCCAGATGGGAAGCCACTGAGTAGATAGTGCATGCAGTCTAGGCTTATTGGGATTGGCTCCTTCCTGAAAAGAAGTGTTGTTACTGTCCTAAGTGCTACCCACCTCATAGAACCACACTGAGACACCGCTTTCAATAGATTGTGCAGATTTTCTTCACTTCCCTCTTTTCTTTTCCAAAACACCCTGACCAACAGGGACATGTTAACAGTGTTGACATTTTAATAATCCTCACCAGGCCCCTGAGTTAACGCCTCACTAAAACAAAAATGGGAAGTTCATATTTCTCAAAGCTATTTTTTCAGAGTCAGCGAAAACGTCACTATATTAGTTCTATTTGGTTCACAATATAAAAGGTTTTCTTTGCAAACATGAAGGCTAAAATTTTCTTTTTTCAAAATGGAAACTTAGATTCTGGAGCACAAGTTGGCAGCTTGGAAGAAGTGCCAGGGCACTGAATAACTGCTTACCACCCCAATGTAGACCCTGTCCTGGAGGAGTCTAAAGGGATAGCTCAAAATACAATTCATGACAGTAGTCTAGTCTGGATGTAACAAAAGCTGCAGATGATTGTTATTAGGTCAGCATTAGAAAGGAAAGGTCACCACAGTTTGGCCATAGATTAAAAAAAAAAGTACTGAGGTTACCTGGGAATCCAGGAACAGTAATGGATCCAGTAAGAGCATCTTGGTGAAAGTGGGCATATGCCTTCAAACAATATTGCAGACACTGTCTCAGCCCATTCCTCTAATTCCTCCCCCTCCCCCTGAGCAATCACTATTTCTCCCTTATCTAGGTTAACTCACAACCAGTTCACTTTCCTCCAAATCCCCATCTTAATCAGAAACTGGGAAATAATGAGACTGTAGGGCCTGGGTTCAATGAAACAGCTGTGTTGTGCAGCCCAAAACAGATCACAGTCCCTCCGAACAGATTTACATACATAACCTTGAGGGATGCTAAATGTGAGAGCCATTGGATAAGGCAAGCAATTACCAGTACTATCTTCTGAGATCTTTCAGACAGGAAGGAGCAAATCCACTGAGATCCACACTCACAACCTCCACAAGATCCTGTAGATCAGTGGGTCTCAATCTTTCCAGACGACTGTACCCCTTTCAGGAGTCTCAAGCCTGAGCCGCGCCGTCCTGGGCTGAGGCCTGAGCCCAACATCCAGGGCTGAAGTATGAAACTTAGCCTCATGGGGTCCCCTGTGGCATGGGGCCCCAGGCTATTGCCCTGCTTGCCACCCCTTAACACCAGCCCTGCACTTGCAACCCCCCCAAACCCATCCCGTGACCCCCAGGTTGAGAAACACTGGTCTAGATGAATTGATGTACCCCCTGGAAGACCTCTGGTGTAGATGAACTGACAAAACCCTGAGGTGAATAGTGTCAAAAGTTGCTGCTAGATCTAATAAAACCAGCATGGATAACGTTCCCTTGTCTACTGTGAGGAAATTATTAACTATAGATAGAAATGCAGCTCCTATTCCATGCCCCCTACTTTTTATGAGAATTAGCTAACTTAACAGATATTTTCTTTCTATGATTCACCTGACAGAGTCAAATTAGGGTGCAGTGTTTGTACCATCACTTTGCCTTCCATAGCAAAGAGTTTCTGCTTTATGAAAATATCCGAATCTTGTTCAGTATCTCACCATAACAGTGGGACATAAATATGGGTTGTTTCTGCTGTTTTGTGGGATGATGATAATTATATTTAGCATTTATATAGGGCTTTTCATCTTCAAAGTGTGTTACAAACATTAATCAATCCTCACATCACCCTGTGGGGTAGGTAAGTATCATTACAGTAGTGTGATCAGGTTTTTATAGGGGACTCTAGCGTGTGTATGAGCTAGGTAAGGGAAGTGTATACAAACATGTACTTCTATACCTGCACATATGTATATCCACACCCTCCTATACACATCGGTACAAACAAATGCACACCCACAAACCCCTTTACACATGCACATGCACACCCACACAAATCCACATACTTGCAGCTCACTCCTATTTTTATGCCTGTGGTGCTGAAGGTTTTTAGTAAGGAAAATTCCCTTGAGTACACTTGCCTTGTGCTGAGTTTCTTAGATTGAAATGGTCCAGTGTGTTGACATTATTCCACAGTGGAGCCACTGTACTTTCCCATGATGAAACATCAGACCAAACAAAAGTATGGGAGACCCTGTTTCTGACAACTGAATGCCTTTGCCAGTAGTAAGGTGACATCCAACTGAGGAAAACATGTTTTTAATCAACCTACTTAGGGTTAGAGGTTTGCAAAGCAAAGTAAGAGGTGGGCATTTCAAACCAAAAGAAAAGCAAAGAGGCAGAAGGGGGAAATTGCTATCTCCAGACCGGCAGAGTTTAATACCTGTCCAACTTCTCTCAAGAATTACCAAGAGTCTGTGCAAAACGAGGGGAAAAACCTGCAGCTTAGTCATTTTTGTATTCTTATTAAATGCAGGATTGCCTCAGGCTAAGAGGAGCTGATATCATAATTATTGGCTTGCCTAGCCAGCTGCCTTCCCTCACCTGATGTAAGATCAGATCTTTCCAGCCTTTGGGAGTCTCGGCACTGCTGAGCCTCCACTCTCTCCTACAAGGCTGTTTGCATGACCTAATCCCATCCTGGAGCAGCAGCACGCTGTTTTGCTTCAGTAGAAAGGTAAGAGGAAACCTCTGTCAACTTCATACAGCTTTTTAGAATTCACCCGTGAAAGCCAAAGGGAAGGGGGCGCAGAACTCTCTTATCTTGGCTCTTCTATTTAATCTGAAGTCTCTGAACTCCAGGCTGAGTCGGGTGGATGGTCAGCATTTATATCCCTTTCCCCTCCGGATCAGTCTAGGCTCTTGTCAGCTGTGAAGGGGGAGCATTAAGAGGGGGAAAGAGTCGAGTAGACACCAGGTAAGCTCAGAGTTCTGTTTTTCTTTTACTGGGAACAAGGAGTGTTGGTGACTAATGTTTAAGGGAAATAGTGACATACAAATGAGCCCTTAGCTGTCCTTAGCGTCTGTACCAACTCCTGGCCTGCCAATTGCTTCATTGTTACAGGGAAAATCCAGGGGGATTTACCATTACTTGAAAAGTAATAATAAATATTAATATTCACAGGACAGAATATGGGAAGCATTTGCAAGCAAATAAAATGGGTAACTCTCATGCCTTGTAGTATTAGAATGGGATTTATTTAAATTACATTTCCAATGGTAAGTCAAAAACCAGGAAAGCAAAAAGTTTTGAGGCTAATATTGTGACCCCTGTTTTGGTTTAAGTACCACTGGTTTTGCCTTTTGTATTTTGCAATTTTTGGGTGGTAGCTGTGAACTTCTTTTCATATTTGCTGCTGCACTGAAAGGCATTTCAGGATGGACACCTTAGATTAATTGAGAAAAATTACTTATATGATGGCTGCAGGTTGAAAGTTGGTTCTGTTTCTCTAACGCACATATTAAATCTGTAGCTGTCTAATCTATCCCTGAATTTCAGACTACCACAAAGAGAACCATGTGTGTTACAAAGGAGAGTAGTTATCAAACTTATCTGTAACAACCAGCCATCTCTGACCCTCCTAAGGGACAGATGTGACATCAGATTAAATCTTGTTTGAAACAGAATTTACTGTACAAACACTTTGACTTGATTTATCCGAATCACACATTTTCTAATTTGAATATTGGTATAAACTGGGATGAACTGGGTCAAACTCCATTTTATTTTTAATTTACTAAGAGTGTGAAAGAGAAAAAAATATTGAACTATCTGGAGTAGAAATGCTCAGGCAGCTCTTAGGGTGCAGGTTGGTGCACCTTGCTCTCAAGCATCTGGTGAACTGTACAAACAGGTGCATCCAGGTGCCATGTGAGTCAATAGCTACCTCACTTTCATTTACTTTACATCCAGATGACATGAGGTGGACATGGGCAGGATTAATTAACATGCTTCATGTGGTGCATTAATGTGAAGATAGAGGTATTCGTACCTTCTAATGTCAGTGTCTATACTGATCCATAGCTGAGAATGTATAGCGTGAGATGGTGCTAGTTTGTATAATGAGCACAAATCATTGTACATACACCTAGAATAACACCAGGTTGCTAGATAGATAACCAGATCCACATACTTTTTACTTAGCTAGCAGCCAGTTGAATGCACAGAAGAGTATATGCAGGTGCCCAGATACCATGGTGATGGGCACGGTATAAGAACCTGAACAGAACAGAATAAAACACTGAATCGTTATTGTAAAACACAGGGCCGAAGGAAGAAATAAGTGGACAAGAGACAACTAGATAAGGCAATGTGTCTCAGTTCCATTCATTACAATTCTAGGTTTTCTCCAAGACAATATGGTTGCTGTTCAGATACACCCCAATATTTAGGAGGAGACAAACTGAGAGGAGGCCCCAGGAAGGGACATGTTATACTATTTTGAAACAGCTACAGTGTGAAAACAGAAACAGGAAAATATAATAGTTTAAAGCTCCTAGAAATCAAAGATTAACAAGAAACCTTGGGCTGTGAACCTGGAAGAGCAATTGGAGAAGGGGTCCACAATAGGACAACTTTCAAGAACAACTTCTATAACCCAGTTCTCTCAGGTTGTTACAAGGCAGAGAGACAGGGAGACAAGCAATGCTGTGGGGCTCGAAGTCACACAAGGCCCCCAGAAAATTATGAAACAGAACCCCTCTCATGGTATACAAGGTAATGAAGGCTACACCCACCTTAGAACCCATTCACTGGGAGAGCCTCTGAGAGTTGGAACATCTGTAACCATAGGTGACTACAGCCAGACTTTTAATATTAAGGGCTCCAGGTTCTGAACAGCACACATGATTCTCATGTGGTATCTGTCTGAGCTCAGTAGGTAATGGGAGGTAGGAAAGGTCCTGTTCGGGAGACGAGCACAGATGAAATAGTGCTTGACATCTAGCATTTGAGTGAGAGCCACAAAAATAGCAAAAGGAGGCAACTCCTCAGCAGGTAGGAATTGACTCTTTTGTGGCCATGTTCTGAGCTGCTAACCAGAGACCCTGAGCCTCATGGTTTGGGTTAAACACCCCTCCCTGATCTCTTGAACCTTGCAAAGAATTACTTTGAAATACAGAGAGATTAATTATGGAGATAATGCAGATTAATTTAGTGGTATGAATAAAGCCCTCCTGTGACACACCTACCTTTAGGCATACCCAGGGCCACATCTTCCAAGGTGTTTCCATTATATAGTTAATGTGTATAAAGCAAACTGTTAGTTCTCACAAGCTAAGCAGGCTTGAAAAGCATCAGAGTACTTAGAGGGGAGACCACCACTAAACAACTCGAAGCAAGTGGCTGCTGGAGGAAGTGATGCTGATGATTCAGTAGGTGGTACTCTTTCCTCTGAATCAGGCTTGAACCAATCCCCCAGCATGGTGCTCAGGGGCACTGTGCTGCTTACATAGCAGATCAGATGTAAAATGAAGGTGTTGATCAGCTGTCATTATTAAATATCCCAGACACTTTTCATAAGAATAGAAGAATTAACCATGGCGTCCTGGTCAATTTTAAAGTCAGGTCATCTAGCTTGTCTGCTTTCCCAAGCATGATGTGCTGCTCTTCAACTCCCCTCCTCACTAGTCTCCCCTTACCCACACCAACAAAGCTCCTTGTCTTTGGCTAAAGGGCCTTGTACAACTTAGCCCACCTATCTCTTTGCTCTCACCTGTTTGCTCCCCTCTTGCACTGCCCAAGCTGCATGACTAAACATCCCAGTCACCTCTTTCACACTGTCAGTAGCTTCCTCCATGTTTCCCTCTAAGCCTAGAGCCCCTGATGTGACTCAGTCTACCAGGCCCTCTAGCTATCTGAAAACACAGTCTTCCCCAAGAAGCTTGTATACACTGGTTCTCCCCTGAATTAGCATTTACAGAAATACAAATATTACTAAGAAATATAAAACCATTCTCTATCCTGTTTCCATTTAGAATGTAAGCCTTTGAGAGCAAGGACCATGTCTACTTACCTGCCCAGAAAGCACCTAGCACACTTTTTGCTGTAAATAAAGAATTGGAATAAAATAATATGAATGTAAATATGTTCCAGTTACCTACATTTCCTAAGCAGAACTGAATACTGCATTCCTCACTTCCTGTCTTAAAATGTTGTTGAATATTGCTGAGTGCTGTTAATGTGGTTGGGAAAGTGATCCCTGTATAGCCCTTGATGAGGTTTAATTAATGTATGTAAAACATTTTAAGTTGCTTGAATGAGACAAGGCTCTTGCAGTGCAAAGTGTTATTATCCTTCTGGCAGTGAAGTGCCCAAAAATGAACACAGCTTGCTAGGGTGAGGTCTCATCAGAGCCTTGTAATGAAGTTTAACGTGCTCTCATTTTGATCCAGTTTCCCTCTGTACTGCTGCTGTACCAGCTTGTCACAGTCTCTCAAAGGAGCCCAGCTAGTGTCAGCTTACTACTTCCACACTTACCCCTTGCTTTCCTCCTGGAACGGGGTAAATATCCCTGCCCTGCAAACTCTAGCTGCTGGTTCAGCAGGTCTGCCAGGGCAGGTCCCTGCAACATTCCCCTCTCTGGGCAAATGGTAGGATGCCAGAAATATTAGACAGGAACCTGTTCTTCCAGGAATGTAAGTAATCCATTGAAAGAAATCATTTACTATTGTCCCAGCTGGGCTAATTAAACTGCTAGGCACTGACCTCCATCCATGAACAAGACTTCCAGAAAGGAACAGTGCAGACACCAGAGGAGAGAGGGAGCCTCAATCAAAATCTTTCTGTCCCATGTTGGGCTGACAACCCCGTACCATTCTCTGAGGTCAAATCACTACAAGAAGTTTTCCCTTATGGACAACAAGGTCCCCCAGACTCAGGACTCTCTACAACAAGTGCATACAACTAGGAGAAATAATTTATTTAGAGTTAGGGAGAGTTAAGCCCTGTTAACACTATCATAAAATTAAATCATTCTCAAAATAAGATTTACCTTGACAACTCTTGTTTTTCCACAAGATTAGAAAAACATACCTGAGGAAGTGTGCAAATCTCTCTGCTGTTCCCTGTGATTTAACTTCACTGGGTTTAAAATGCATAACCATGTTATTGCAAGTTAAGCTAATTTTATTACTGTAATAGTGTTCATGCTTTCCCATTGGGAAACAGGGCACATGTGCTCTTTAATGCATAAAATCATGGGACAGGGTCATGTCGTATCCCAGAATTCCTCACACTCTGACTTGGCATTTCCCAATTAGCTGTCTACTATAATTTAAGGCAATTAATCAATGGAATATAGACCCTAGTTCTTCCTTTAGGAATATAGGAGCAGTGGGCTAGGGTTCTTTGGAATGCTGAGCAGCTGGAGAACCCCTGAACTGGCAGAGGGGGGAGTCACTCTGAAGTCAATTACCCAGATACTTGAATTTTGTTTTGGTGATGTCCAAGAAATATTGTCTTCTGATCTCTTTCTGAGAGCCTTTCAAATTATTGCAACAGCAGCTTAAATACTAAGGCCAACATTGTCAAAAATACCCTGTCATGTTGGAAGCCAAATTTGGAACAGGTTGGGCCTAATCTTCAGGGGTGTTGAGCACTAACATCTCTTATTTAAGTTAACTGGAGTCAAAGGAGCTCAGCACTTCTGAAAATCAGGTCCAAAAGTGTCTTAAAGTTGGGCACAGAAAAATTAAAGCACCCAAAATCAGCAGCTACTTTTGAAAATTTGGGTTAAAAGAGATGTAACCCTTTTATTTATTATTAGTAGTTCAGTAGTATCATAGCACCTAGGAGCTCAAGCTATGGACCAAACCCCCATTGTGCTAGGCATTGTACAACCACAATCTCCGCCTCAAAGAGTTTACAATCTAAATATAAGATCAGAGACAACAGATGGGTACAGGTAGAAGGAGGAACACAAGGAAGCAATGAGGCAGTATCAGTCAGCATGACAGGTAAAGGTCTCCACACATCTTGCTTTTCCCATAGAATTCTTTTTTGTTTTTCTTTAGTGGGGGGACAGAGGCAAAGTCTGAGTTGGACAAATTCGGAGATACCTATCACATGGAACACAGCATCCTTCATTAGGAATTTGTAGAAATTATGGGATTCCAGGACAAGTGCTTGGGATCTTTCTGTGATTTTAACCTAGTAATAGCACGGCTAAGGTCATGTCTATGCTCTGGGCGCTAAAGTAGCATATATTGTAGCAGAGTCACTGCCTACATTGATGGAAGGGGTTTTTCCTTTGATGTAGGTAATCTACTTCCCCAAGTGGTGGTAGCAAGGTCAACAGACTATTCTTCAGTTGTCCTAGCTGCATCTACACCAGAGGTTTGCTCAGTTTAACTACAGCACTCAGGGTTACGTTGGCCTTTTCTACACAGGAAGTGAAGTTAATGCACATAAATTAAAGCACGTGAAATCCCTGGCATTAAGCTACAGCATACTAAGACCACTTTACTTCTGAATGAGACTGTCTACACCACATTTAACGTGCTTTAGCTTATGTGCATTGACTTCACACTTTTAGTTAATTTGTTTAACTTTTCTGAGTGGCCCCGTGTAGACAAGCCCAGCACATGTCTACATGACCCCATACAGAAGATAGGATATGCCAAACAAGAATACAGCCCTTATTTTTTTTGCTATCTACAGGCATGAGTCACACAATGCAGAGCAAAGCAAGAGATATGATACCAGAGGGACAAACAAAGAGTAGCAGAGTGTATAGGGGAAGGATTGTCCAGTGGCTAGGCCACTAAGCTGGGACTTGGGAGGCTTGGATTCAATTCCCTGCTCCACCAGCGACATCCTTTATGATCTTGGGCAAGTCCCTTAGCCTCTCTGTAAAATGGGGATAATAGTACCCCCTACCTCACAGGGAAGTTGTGTGGATAGATACATTGAAGATTTTAAGGTGCTCAGATATGACGGTGAAGTACATTGGATAGATTCTATACCATGCCAAATTTCTGCTTGGTTCTGCAGTGAGTGGGGCAGCATCGGGAAGCTGGTTACGGGTTCCTGAAGCTCTGCCCGTCTGCAGCACAGAAAATGCACCTTGCTTTAACCTCCACTAGCTACCAACAATTTTCAAGAGACAATATGCAACTTTCTCCTTGGCCCCAATGCCTGCTCAGCCAGGGACTCCCCTATGCAAGGGAAATCCTCAGCAAGGAAACTCATGCCAGATTCCATCCCCTATGTGCTATGAGAGTGGACTGAGACTCTGTAGCTGGAAGGCTTCACAGAAAAAGTGGGTTTTAAGAAGGTATTAGAAGTTCCAAGCACAGAAGTGGAGTGAAGTTCAGAGTGTGGGAAGTCAACAAAAGGAGCATTTAGGAGAGATGATTAAAAGTGTGAAGAGTGAAATAGGGTGTAGGCTGAAATAAGCACTGGAGTGGAGTGAGCTGCTTGAATTTAACATTGTAGTATTGGCAGTTGCAGTGTTCAGAAATCATGAGAGTTTGAAAAAATGAATAAATGTGGGGTTCTTTTAATTTTCCTTCTGTTGTTTTTTTTTAATCACCTTGGGTTCAGGTTTCAAGCTTTCCTCCACAAGCATGGAGGCTAGAAGCATGCTTTATTTTTAAAATGAAAGCTGAGTTTCTCTCTTATTTACATGATTCCAGGAGCTGGGGCTTTTTTTTTAAAATGTGACATTGTGCGAGACTTAGGGTAAAATGGTGAGAGCTGCTCACACAGCGCTTAGGAAGAAAACAGGAAAGGCTTCAAGAAGGACTAGTAATTAGAGAGAAACAATGTGGGATATTCCAAGGCAGAGAGAGACAAGTTTCCATTTTCTTCAGGCTAATTAAGCAAATGAGAGTGGATGTGTTAATTGGAATAGGAAGTACATGTGACATATTTAGGGTTCAAGCAGGCACCAATGTTTTCATAATACAAGTGGGCTTAGATTTCTCTTGCAGGAGTTAATTCAGTTCTTTATATTTTTAAGCTTTATTCTCCCTCTAGTTTTCCATTTCCTTCCCCCTTCTTTCCCCCCATTTTTGCCAGCTCTGCCACACCACAAGTCAGAAAGAATGTACTGAGCAGTATGAGAGAGTCAGCCAGCTAGTCACTTAGCCAATCCCATCACATAGCCTGAAAGAATAGCTTGGATTTTTGGCCTGACAATAAAATGCATGTCCCTCATACCATAACCAGTGGGCACCATCCATTAACGTTCTGAGTTCTGCTGAGAGAAACATTAAAACAAAGGGTATTTATCCCTGAATTAAAACAGGAAAGTCTAAAATAAAACCAGTTACTAAGCCCACTTGCTCATGGCAGGGCATTGTTCTGCAAATGAAAACTGAACACCTGAGTAATCCCTCTGCTCAGGATCCTACTTTGATTGACATCTTAATAAATAAGTACTTAGGCCAGGCTTCAGCTTTCATTTCCTTATTTCTGATGTAAAATCTTTTCTTTTTTTAAATGGTGCATCACACTGTGCTCCAAAGGGAAGATAAACTACTTTCGGTTTACCTCAGCAATACTCACCTCCCGCCAGTTCTGCAGACAAATCGTTCATTTCCCAGGAGATCTGCACAGTATCCAAACCCTAAACAATACCTGACCTCTTGAGTTCAACAAACAGAAAATGATCAAATCAACAAGAACTGTATAATGCATGTCTGTACGGGAATTACCAGAAAATCTCTTTGGTGTCTTTTGGGGCAGTAGTTGACACTGGTATAGGATGCACACAGGATCATAGCGCCAAAGCTGTGGCTTAGAGTTCATGTTTCCATTAGAAAACCAGCTACTCCCCATGCAATTCCCCTGTTGGAATTCTGCAGGGCTTCCAGCACATAGCATCTTTTTAAAATAAAAAAAAATGTTAAAATGAGTGTAATTGGAATATTAATTCTAGAAATGGGCATGGGTAACAGCTGATGCTTTTGAGACCATCTTGAATTAACATCTCAAATAAACAAATGAATGAATCAACCACACTTTAATATTAACCCAGCCAACCAAAACAATTTACATCTGTTTAGCTCCTGTGCTGTGGAGCCTTTTAATATTTTGAAAATGTGAAGAAACGGTAATTTACAAAGTAACTGCTGAAGATACATATGTTGCTCACTTCTTTGGTGTCCATAATACCATTACTTCATATCCTTTCAAATGGCACTGGTTACTTTGGACTCAATAGATGAGCTATGTATATAGTTATGAGAATGGGTTCAAATCATCTCACCTTTCTCACCAGTGAGCCCCTGCTACAGAACACCTTTTGGTTTACAGTTACTCCCGGCTCTACAAAAAAACCCCACAGTTCTTTTTGCTCCATTTCCTTATTCCTATACATTTTTTGCATTTATTTATTAAGGCTGGGCTATTTGAGGAGCTCCTTCACTCAGGCTCTTTGTCACTATTGGGCACACACATTCCCCCTCCAGCTCCTTGACTCAAACGGATTCCTACACAGACTGACAGTTTCTCTAATGGAAGGAAGTGGTTACCCTCCTCATCAGCAGATCTTTATTTTTAGAGGAATTAGCGTCCCTCCTTCCCAGACTCTGAACCAAATTTGCAGGTGAGTTTAAGCAAATCCAAGAAACTCTAGACGGGGTCTAAATTGGTATAATTTATGCTACAGCTACATTAGGAGGATTTGCCGGTATAACTATGCCAGCAAAATGTTATAGTGTAGACAAGTCCTTATATTTCTTTTCCTTCAATTCCCCACTGATGTTTAGACTCCCTTGGGGCCTGTCTAAACACAAACTGTCACTGAAATATATCAATTGGTTTTAATTCACATCTTTTGTAATTATGGTCCAAGCCTGAATAGACTCTCATATCAGATTAAGAGTGTTCTACCTTAATTTATCATTTTGCCAATTTAGGCTAAATTGAAATAGAATTTTTAATCCAAAATAAGATTGTCTATACACAAATTTTCATCAAAATAACAAAAGGTGTAAACTAAAATCAAGAACGTCCTGATACTAAGGAGCCAAAATCAGAGGTGATCCGTGAGTGAGGTTCCCACACACAATCTATATCTATGAGAGTTTGGTGTAATTTACACACTAAGGTGCTGAAAGATGAAAGCAGCTGTAAATTAAAGTAACCTGTACCCTGTTTTAAATACACCTTTTGTCTCCTCTGTGTGCAAATTACAGCAATCTAAACTCCCTGGCCTGGTGTAGAGCAGAGTTTTTGGTCCTGCTGTAACTCAAGTTAATTGATTTCCACTTTACTCAAGTAGATTAACAGAATAGAAAATGCTAATCTAGACACTCAACAAATATTTGTTCCAGGAACAAATGTTTACTGGGCATTTAAATTAGCATTTACAGTTGTCTTGATTATCTTTCTATTTCCATTCTCAATTTGTTGTCTCTTCCTCCTCTGTGTCCTAGTTGCATTTGGGCCCAAAGGAAACAAATCTCAGGGTCCAGCCAAACCCAGATGAAGAGGCTACTTCTGGGATTTAATATTATTCTAACTGTGAGCTGTGATTAGGAGAGCACAGAATGGGATGTAGCGAAGAGAATTTCTGAAGACTTCCTCTAAAATATCAGACTTTATTGTTCTGATGATTTCAGAGTATTTTAACACTTTGGAATTAAAATTAAAACAAGCGAAGACTTTTCAGTCATTAAAAAAAAAGTTTAAATTTGAATGTACTGCAGTCCTTACCTTATCCCCGAGTAAATCCCTTGTTAGGTTTTAGAATCTTACTCCCTTCACAATAAGGATTGTTGTGAATCAGATTAATTTCTTTCCCAGGAAAGGCTAAATATAGACATAGATCATGAATCATGGAGACAGACAAACCTGCTCTGACCAATACACCAACCACTTTGGAAAGGTAGAGGAGTTAGAGCAGAGGTAGGCAACCTATGGCACGTGTGCCGAAGGTGGCACACGAGCTGATTTTCAATGACACTCACATTTCCTGGGTCCTGGCCACTGGTCCAGGGGGCTTTGCATTTTAATGTAATTTTAAATGAAGCTTCTTAAATATTTTAAAAACCTTATTTACTTTACGTACAACAATAGTTTAGTTATATATTCTAGACTTATAGAAACAGACCTTCTAAAAACATTAAAATGTATTACTGGCACGCGAAACCTTAAATTAGAATGAATAAATGAAGACTCGGCACGTCACTTCTGAAAGGTTGCTGACCCCTGAGTTAGAGTCTAGCCTTAGAAGCAGTAAATCTTTATTGAATTATTTACTGGTACCATACTACACTTTTCTCTTTAAGGGCAGATTATTCTTGAGAGTCAGGTATGTCTATGGCATAGCGAAGAAAAGTGCAAGTTTGTAGAGGAGTGGCTTACACCACATTTTCACGAATTAGGATGGAGATGCAAGACTGTCACACTTATTTCTACCAAACTATGATAATGTATAATTATAATAATCATCAAAACATGGTGCTTAGATGCCTAAGCAGAGCAAAGCAGCCAGAAGCGCGGTCAATGATCTAGCTCCTAATGTGAAGTATTACTAGAAACAGCAATGGTGTTTGCCATTGTTCAATAATTTCCATATCAAATGTTTTCCCACCTTAAAAGATTTTTTTTTCTAGCTGCCCGCCCTGCAAACTCAGACTGGAATCAGAAAGTCAAAGAGGATGCACATCATCTCCAGTAACGTTCTGCAGCCAAATCATGGCCTTAGTTACACGTGTGCAACCCTATTGTCTTCTGATTAGAAACTAGATTCATCGATTCTAAAGCCAGAAGGGAGCACTGTGATCTTCTAGTCTGACCTCCTGTATAGCACAGGCCAGAGAACTTCCCCAAAATAATTCCTAGAGCAGAGCTCTTAGAAAAACCTCCAATCTCGATTTAAAACTTGTCAGTGATGGAGAATCCACCACAATCCTTGGTAAATTGTTCTGATGGTTAACTACACCTTGGTAACTCCATGGGCTTTATTGTGTACACTGGGGTAAGTGATTGGCCCTGGAACTGGACCTTTGTAAACAATTCTGTTGATGATGCACAGGAGCTGGGTTGGCTCCACAGAACTAACAGAAGTAAAAATAGTACAAAATGGCTTTTATCACTAAAATCAGCTTATAGTTCTCTGAATATACCTAGGGAGATTTGCTGAGCAGGAAGGTACCATTTCTACATAGTCACTTTTCAGAGTAGAACCATGCTTTGGAAAGGGAGCTTTCATAAAGTAAAATTGGAAGGAAAGAGAATTGTAACAAAAACTTTCCCTGAAATTTTCTGTTCTCCCTTTGCTAATCCTGCACAGTACTGAGCGCTCCATCCCCGATCCAGCAGAGCACATATGCACACCTGCAACTTTAAGCACGAGCCAAGTCTTACTGAAGACAAAGCGTAAGTGCTTTGCTAGATTGGGTACAGAGTAATCAGCATCTTGTTGGACAGGACTAAGCCCAGGGAGAGCAATTCAAGTTTTGCGATATGCCACTTACTTTAAGGGACTTGTTTAATTGGGTCATTTTCTTGTCTCTGGTTGTCGGCTCTGCTGTTTTAGAGTAGCATTATCTTGGTATATTACTCCGGGCACCTGGCTCCCTAATTCTCCCCAACAGAAGCAAAGACTGTTCACTCAGAGGCATTTGCAATTTTCTCAAGTTTGGGGGAATTGTTCCTTTCTGGATTAGATACCTACATCTTTTGTGCTATGATGTGTTTGTGCATATGACAGGCTCATCACCAGAAGGAATTTTTTAGTGGTGAGAGAGCTCTCTCTTTCCTAAAATCACTGGGACCTGTCCATAAATGAGAAGAGTTGGGGAATGACATTCATAGTGGGATATAATCTGAGACTCCTCCTGAAACATGACCTGACTGCAAACTCTCTGGATCCCATGGGGTTATATTTGTATTTCTTTTGAAGAAAATGTTGTATCATGAAGAGGTATTTTTAGTTACCCTTAGTGTGGGACTGAGAGAGGGGAATCTATTGATAACAGACTACAAATACAATAGTAAAATTCACCCATGAGGAATCAACTGATAGATTGCCTGGATACCCAGCAAACAGAAAGGGGACCCAGGGGGACAGTGATGGGGCTCTGGAATTTACAGCTCTATGACTTGACTGTACGGGTCACTCTGGCAAGCAGACCCATCCCTTTGGGCATACAGTCAACCATTCAAGGTGGGAGTATTTATTTTATTATTTTAGAAGTTCTTAAGAAGGCTGAAATATCTCCAAGCCTGGAACAGACAGAGATGGCACTTGCACTTCTGTAAGCGTGAAAGCCTTCATTTATTCCTTGGGTGTGAGTGTGATTGAGAAGGGGTGGGAAGTATTTTTACTGAGGTCTGAGTACATTTTACCTGTCTGCCGTGTAATGGCTACTCTTTATATTTGCCCCTTTGCTTGCTTTCTATAACGCTACTTAGCACAGGGGCTCATAGACAGAAGGTACAAAATGAAGGGCAGCTAATGTCTCACGAACGGTGATTGTATGGTATTGTTGATATAGTGGTCAAAAGTGTGCTGGCTGCCTCCCCAAAGAGCTTATAGTCTAAACAGACAGCACACAGACAAGGGAGGCGGGAGTAGGGTCTGTGCTGTCAGAGCCAGGGCCGGCTCCAGGCACCAGCATAGGAAGCTGGTGCTTGGGGCGGCCAATACAAAGGGGCGGCATTCTGTCCGGTGTCGGTGGGAATTCGGCAGTGGGTCCCTCATTCCCTCTCTTCCTCTTTGAGCTGCCGCTAAACAGGAATAGAGGGAGGACCCGCCGCCGAATTGATTGAGCTGCCACCGAATTGCTGCCGCCAAAGCAGCGTGATTGAGCTGCCGCTGAAGTGCTGCCACTCGTCTTTTTTTTTTTTTTGCCGCTTGGGGTGGCAGAAAAGCTGGAGCCAGCCCTGGTCAGAGCCTTGTTTTTAACCCTTGTCTGTTTACCACTTATTATTTAGGGTTTAGGGTTTTTTCAAACCCATGTTTATTTGATCTCACTCCTTCTCTTTCTCTCATCAGCACAATGTGGACATCTGATAAGAGTTGAAAGAACTCCTAGCATTTATATTATAATATCTTTCTCCTTCTGAAAATGAAACTTTAGCTTTGGGAATAGGAAGGGCCTTGTTAATAGTTGGGGTTATTCTTCCACATAAATTGGTGCCTCCCCATGGCACCTGTTCCTCCACATTTGGTGCTTTGTGTGAGATTTTTCCATGCATCTCTAGGGATAAGCGACAGAAGCTTATATCCCTCCAAATCCTACAGTGTGCTTCTGGGAGACAGCTGGATTAGTTAGTAGTTGCTAAATGGATGCTGAAAGGCATTTGATCTTGGGAAGTCAAAGTAAATATTTAAGGGTCACCTTTTTTCAAGGGCTTTATCAACAGAAACTAGAAATTTGAGCCAGAATTTCTTCAGTTCTAACCACATGCAATTCCTTGTCTACACTGAGGATTTCAGCCTCCAGTGGCCAGCCACCAGTGCAAAACTCTTGCAAAAACAGGTAAAACCACCAGTGTAAATTGCAGCTTATAGGAGCTTTGCCTGTCCACACTTGGAACTAGTAATGGTGAAGCTACACCAACGGCTGCAATAGGAGCAAATCCCAAATGTAGACAAGGCCGTGAAGACAGCATCTTAAAGAGGACAAGAACTAATGCTCAAAAAAAAAAAAAAAATCTCAGAGGTTTAGCAGCCACTGGAACTTGAGAACTTGTCCGGGGGAAATTCAGTGTCTATATCTCTGCTGGCTTCTCCCCTTCTTAGTGAACACATCACTGCTCAGTGAATCAGTTGCCCATGTTTTTTTACATATTCAACTTACAACCATACCAATAAAATTCCCAAATCCATTCCCTAGATCAAATAAAGGTAATTACAGAGCTCACTGTGGGCGATTCCCAGTGGGAGGGTGGGAGTGGCCACGGGTGGGGCTGGAAGGTGAATACTGTAAATGCACAACAGAGAAAATGGGAATGTACCACACCCATCGTAAAACATGCTGTCACAGTCAGCAACAGAAATCATTAGGGTGGATCTTTATACACACCTTTCTCATAAAGAAAGAAAGATGGCACAAGATCCCAAGATGAACTCACAAGCCACAGGGAGCTGAGTGTGACTCACTCACTGTGGGAGAGGAGAAAACTGGAGAGGATTATGAGACTGTTGAAGGAGCAATGTCTTCATGTTTTCTGTGAGATCCCGTCCCCTATGGGATGGACTGGGTACATCATATTGCATAGTCTCATAGAGAATTCATTGGCTATGTCTCACATTCGCAGCACCTCAATAGAAGACACCTCCGGTGTGTGACCATACATTCTAACTCCCAGCCCATTCCACGTTACCCTGTGCATCCATCTCAGCCTTGTCACAGGACCCAGGCTTCTCCCCACTGCTTTTCTCCTTCCATCTTAACTGCTTTCAGACCCACCATATGCAATGGCTTCTTCAGCACTGCTTCTGTCCATTGATTCTTGTCAGCCAAAAGACAGTGCTGATGTCTCTTCAGTGTTTCTCTTGCCCATACAATGCCACTCCCAGCCACACTGCAGGGAGAAGTGTTGCTCCTGTCCAACTCCTGGAGAATTCAGTCAGATTCATGCTAGTGAAGATGCAACATTGTTCTCTAAATCTGTTCTGCACTGTTTAAACCTGCCGGCTAAGATGGTTATCCTGGGAATGGCTACACTTCAGCTGGAAGTTTGCCTATCAGCTCAGGCAGACTGACAGGTGGTAGCTGTACTTGAGCTAATGTACTAATAATAGCAATGGGCACATTGCAGCAGGAGTGGTGCAAGGGCTAGACACCCAAGTATGGATCCAGGGGGGTCAAATGGGCTTGTACTTGGGCAGTTAAACCATGCTACCCCCCATGTCCACACTGTTATTTTTAATGCACTAGCTCGAGCAGACGTAGCGTGCAGTCTGTCTACCCGGACTGGGAGACATGCTCCCAGCTATAGGGTAAACATACCCACTAAGGGAAACATTCAAAGTTTCTCTGTCTATTTAGAGTTGGGTCTGATAGCATGGTCAAATCTATAGTATAAAGTAATGAAATCTCACATGGCTCACATTGAAACCAGCACAAATGTGTTCATCTCCAGAATAGGGAAGTGCTGAGCAATGGATCGGGATTTAAAAAATAAATTTATTTAAGAACATAAGAACGGCCATACTGGGTCAGACCAATGGTCCATCTAGCCCAGTATCCTGTCTTCCAACAGTGGCCAATGCCAGGTGCTTCAGAGGGAATGAACAGAACAGGTAATCATCAAGTGATCCATCCCCTGTTGCCCATTCCTAGCTTCTGGCAAACAAAGGCTAGGGACACTTCAGAGCATGGTTTTGCATCTCTGCCCATCTTGGCTAATAGCCATTGACAGACTTATCCTGCATGAACGTATCTTTTTTTTTTTAATCCTGTTACAATCTTGGCCTTCACAACATCCTCTGGCAAAGAGTTCCACAGGCTGACTGTGCATTATGTGAAGAAATACCGCCTTTTGCTTGTTTTAAATCTGCTGCCTATTAATTCATTTGGCGACCCCTAGTTATTGAGTTATGAGAAGAAGTAAATAACACTTTCTCATTTACTTTCTCCACACCAGACATGATTTTATAGACCCTATCATATCCTCTCCCCCTTAGTCGTCTCTTTTCCAAGCTGAAAAGTCTTAGTCTTACTAATATCTCCTCGTGTGGAAGCTGTTACATACCCCTAATCATGTTTGTTGGCCTTTTCTGTACCTTTTCCAATTCCAAAATAACTTTTTTTGAGATGGGGTGAACAGATCCCCTGCACCCCCCACTTCCTTCGATTCACCATGACTCTCAGCCAGATAGTAAAACAGAAGGTTTATTAGACGACAGGAACACACTCCAAAACAGAGCTTGTAGGCACAGACAACAGGACCCCCTCAGTCAGGTCCATCTTGGGGGGCAGGGAGTTTAGACCCCAGCCCTGGGGCTCCCTCCATTTCCCCAGCCAACTCCAAACTGAAACCCCCTCCAGCCCATCCTCTGGCCTTTGTCTCTTTCCCGGGCCAGGAGGTCACCTGATCTCTTTGTTCTCCAACACCTTCAGTTGGCACCTTTGCAGAGGAGGGGCCCAGGCCACCAGTTGCCAGGAGACAGATTGTCAGCCATTCTCTGTGCAGACAGCATCACACTGGCCCCCTAGGGCTCTGCAACAGTCACCCCCCTTATCCCACTACCTAGATACTTAAGAACTGCATAGGGGAAACTGAGGCACCCACACAGTATTCAGAGAAAACATTAAGAACGTTCCCACTTCGTCACAGGAGGAAAGAGAGAGAGGACCAAAAAGAGAGAGAAATGGGTTGGGGAGGACTTGGGGATTGAAGCTCTGTTCAGTGATGCATCACCTGATGGGTGCTTTGCAAAATGTATGTGGCCCAGATATGGATGACCCTGATGAGAAGAGAGACTAGCAGAGAATCACATGGGGTGCAAGTGGTTTTGGACTAGAAAGAGTGAAAGAGGAAAACCCACAAAAGGTGCAAGGAGCCTAATATGGTGAATGGAATATAAATGGAAATGGAAGCAGGAAGCCGTCTATGAAGGACTTGGTCCAATTTCTGCACAGCTTGCAAAATCTGAAGTCTCCTGTCACTGAAGAATTTAAAAAAAAAATAAGGAAATTAATTCCCAGGAAAAAAATTCATTACCTGAAAATATCACTTACTTAAGCCAAAAAAAAACCAAAAAAAAAAACAAAAAAAAACACCTGAACCAAATGTTGTATTTTTTCTCAAAACACAAATGCTAGAAAGCCGGAAAATTCCAAGTTAAGTTTCTGCTTTGCAAAAAACACACACACTCACACACACACAGCTAAAAACATTCCAAAATATGCAGCTGTAGCCAGGGTTCACCAAACAACCTTAACCTGGCCACTGTAACACCACCCTAAGAACAACTGAAAACTGTGATCCCTTATCCATCCATTATACAGGTTTATTTCAAAAGGGACCACAAAAATGGTCCTCTTAATTAACCTGTGTGATGGATGGATAAAAAGTGTATCAGCATTTTTGATTAGTCTCTGGGTGCTGTTACAGGACCAGAATTAAGGGTGCTTGTGTAACTGTGTATTTTCCACTTTTAATTATTTTTATATTTGCTTTTTTTTGTACAGTGTAACCTTGACTTGAAATTTCTAAGCTAACATATGTTTATACAAGATATTCTTACTTTTTTGTTTTGTCTGAAATGATAAATTCTTTCAACTTTCCCCTCTGGTTAATGAAATATTGTGTTTTGGAACAGAGTAGTTATCGCTTCCCGGCTCTTTGAGCTCTGGTCAAGTGAAAAATTGTATTAGTTTTAGAATTACTCACTTAGGCTTTGGTAGTATTTGGGAACAGTAAAGTTCTGGCACAACTGGTGAACATCGCCAAACCTCAAACATCCAGCAAACTTCATAAGGTTAGACTTCAGTTCAGTACGTTTCATGAAAATGAGAGAGATGCTAAACTGTATGAATCTGTGAACTTGGTTCAATGAGGTGGGTGTGGGAAGCAAAACCAGATTAAGACAATCTATGCCCTTAGGCCCACCAACATGGGGCTCCCCTGGGCCCTGACCCTACCCCTTCACTCCCAGAGAGACAGTGGTGTGCACTCCCATGACTTCAGGAGTGGCGGCAGGCCCCCCTCTACCTTGGAAGCAGCATGGCAGCAGAGGAGTACCCTTTCCCTCCTAGAGACAGCTGTGGTGGCAGAGGGATTCCCAGTACTTCTCCCAGCAACTGGGGTGTATCAGCTTGTGTGTGGGGCTGGGCCTGCTGCATTCTTCTCTTCCCACTACAAACAAAGTCTGTTGGGGATGGGGTTGGCGAGCCCCTCTCCCCAAGCAGTGAGTCTTGGAAATAACATCCTGCTGAGATGGATGGGGGAAATGCACACCTGTCAGAGCTGTGGCTTCAGGCTGCCTGCAGACTCTGGCAGAAATCCCTCCTTCTCTGACACTCAGGTCAGGTTTTCAAATTCTCTTTGTAACCAGGACAGCTAAAAATATACTTTTTAAAAATGAAAGCTGAGTTTCTGATGTGGTCACATAACTCCCATTGATGGGGCCCTAGCCTTGGGTCTATAGTGCCTATGTTTTAATCTATCCCTTGTGAGGAGCAATTGTGTTCAACTGTGTTCAACATATTAAACAATTAACTACCTTTCTGTGGAGTACAGAGTGAGTGAGCAGACTGCTGCCCCCATTAGTGTAATGGAATGCCCTGCAGCTACCTCTTCAAACACCTTTTAAAAACAGATTTAGAAGAAAAGCACAAGATTCTGGATGCAGTTTGTTGCAGAGGTAGTTGTGATGCATTTTGGGAAAGTTGCACCTGCAGTACATGAAAAACCTGCGGTGAAAACTCCGCTCTCTCCAACTAGGAAAGTGTCCTCTCAGCAGGGATCTGATGTTTTAATAACTCCCAGCCTCTGTTACAGTACAGAGGGAGCATGGACGGGGTGAGAAAGAGACTGCTTGCTTTTGTTTCCACTGGTTATTAGGACACAGTAATTACTCAGTGCCCAGACCTGCATATGGAAAGCACTTACTGACAAACAGCCAATAATTTCTTTTTTTTTTCCTAATTATCAATGTATGTTTCTACAACAGTAAACTTTAAAAATAATAATAAAAAACAAATTCCAGAAGGGAGTTCTAATGGTAGATGCAACTCACTTCTGCACCAAGAAGTGAGTTTTATGGAAGCCATCTATCTATTTGGTATGGCTTTTAGGAAGAACTGGGAGTATAGGGTTTTGGGTGGAGTGGGTAGTTTCTGTTGCTAAGCTTACTAGCTGGTATCTTGGTAGCACAAAATAATAAGAACTGATATATTTATCGATTATAAATTGACTTACTGTCAGGGTGCCTAGAGCTTTTGTATAGGCTGGTATTTGGACCTTAAATCAGAATAATAATATAATCAAACATATCACACATGTATATGTACATACATACACATGGAATCCATGATGCTGTAGCATAGTACAGTATGAGTTTTGGATGGCTGCACTACTCACAATAGTTGAAGCCATGAATAAGTTATACTGATCAACTCAAATGAGAGAATTATTGATAGGTGCAATAAGTAATGAAATAGTATTTTCTAATGCTTTGCCTAGTCTACTTTTAAAAGGCCCAAGCAACAGGACCCCCACCAGTTCCCTTAAGGATTATCCCACACAGGTCAATAATTTTCGTTATTCCTATTTATATTCCCAGATGCCATTCTAAATAATTCTCCTCTCTCACTGGAGTTTACTCCCTTCATATTCTCACAGGGCATTTATCATGTCCCTTCTTAGGATTTGTCTACACAAATGAGAATGTGCACTGCAAGCAGTGATTTCTAAAGCGCACTAAGGGTCTTGCACATTAACTGGTCCGTGTAGCCCCTGGTGATTCATCCTAAATGTTCCCTAGTGCGATTTAATTTATGTTAAAGTGCACTAGGAACATTTAGGGCACATTATGGTCTACATGAACCAATTAATGCACAACACATTAGTGCGCTTTAGAAATCATAACCCATTAGTGTGCATTAACCCCTTCGAATCTTTACTCATATAGCAGTTCCTCCAGCCTTCTAGTCATTTTAATTGCTCTTCACTGAACTTTCTCAAATTTTCTAATGTCTTTCTGGCATTGAGGTGTCCAAAGTTCAGTGCAATGTTCGTAAGAACATAAGAACAGCCATACTGAGTCAGACCAATGGTCCATCTAACCCAGAGGTCCCCAAACTGTAGGGTGCACCCCTTAGGGGGCGCAGAACATTCAGAGGAGCGCGGCAGCCTTGACCTGCACCCACTGCCCCCTTACCTCATCCACATCTCCCACCCTAGAGCCACGGTCCCGCTCCCGGATCAGGGGACGTGACCCTGAAAAGTTTGGGTACCACTGATGTAACCCAGTATCCTGTCTTCTGACAGTGGCCAATGCTGGATACTTCAGAGGGAATTAGGGTGACCAGATGTCCCGATTCTATAGGGACAGTCCCGATTTTTGGGTCTTTTTCTTATGTAGGCTCCTATTACCCCCCACCCTCCGTCCTGATTTTTCACATTTGCTGTCTGGTCACCCTAGAGGGAATGAACAGAACAGGCAATCATCTAGTGATCCATCCCGTCGTCCACTACCAGCTTCTTGCAAACAGAGGCTGTGGATACTCAGAGCACGAGGTTGCATTCCTGACCATCTTAGCTAATAGCCATTGATGGACCTGTACTCCAGGAATTTATCTAGCTCTTTTTTGAACTTGTTATAGTTTTTGCCTTCACAACATCCCCTGGCAACGAGTTCCACAGGTTGACTGTGCGTTCCAGGTGTGGTCTCACCAAAATTACATAGATAGGGTCTCCCTGCTCTGACTCAATGCCCAAAACTACACTGCCCTATGGCATTGGAAATTCGTGGCTAAGCTGCTGTAATTACCCTTAGGTTTCTGTCCGCATTACTACTGTCCAGGTTTCTTCCTCCTGTTTGAGATTATTTTTCTAAAATTAATCTTGTTTTGTTATTGCCCCACCATAATCATGTGTCTAAGTTCCTTCCTAATGTTTACCTCTAGTGTTATCTGTGCATATCATTAATAATTTGTTTACCCCTCTCCCAAATCACTAATGAAGCTATTAAATGAGACTGGTTTGAACCCCAAACCCTGAAGCACCCCACTAAACTACACCCTTCTTTGATAAATTACCATTTGTCATGACGCTTTGTTTATGTTCACTCTGTTAGTTATCAATTCACATGCCAGGCTCAAATCTAAGCCTATATGTAGTGATCCTCTAGCTGGATCTGCTCAAGCAGACTTCTGGAGCTATGTGGAACCCCAATGACTTCAACTACCTGCATATAAACGGGTCAAATGGCACAAGGATTACATCAGCAATTTCTTGATACCTTAAGTAATTGCTTTTTTGGAACAACTAATGCATGAGGAGATGCTATTCTCAACTTAGTCTTAAATAATATACACAAGTGATTTCAACAAGTACCTATAGTTTCTAGCTACTAACTAACAGTGGCCCCAGTAAAATTAAGTTCAGCACTCTCAGGGATGAATCATACCAAAAACTAGCAGTGACACTAAACTTTAAAAACAGGAGGTTGTTGTTTTTTTTTAAATGAAGACTTGTCAAAATGGTCTAAAGTGAGGAAAATAAAATCCTTAGAGACAGCGTGAAAGCTACTTAAGTGTACTATAACTGAGTCCCAGAAGCAATAGATACCTCTAAACAGAAAAGGAAGCAGGAAGGCAATGAGAAACTGGCATGGTTAAATGGCAAGTTAGGTTTGTGCAAACATATACACATAATTCTACATATTGACATCTGAAAATATGCCTCTTCCAACGTTTTATTAAAAATAGAGAGAACTTTAGTAAGATGGATGTCATACAGGGTGATCAGATAGCAAGTTTGAAAAATCTGGACAATTTTTTTCCCCAGGGAGGATGTGGGGGAAGAGGTGACGGGGGGATATAGTTGGCAATATAAGATAAAGGGGGAAGAGGCGACAGGGGGATATAGTTGGCAATATAAGATAAAGCCCCTAATATCAAGACGTCTGGTCTCCCTAAAGTCATGGGGCAACAGGTTCCACAACTCAGGGCCCACCACAGCAAAGTACAATCATCAGCCAACCTGAGACACTATCCTTTACAATTCAGTAATGTCCGAGTATAGATTTGTCAGGACAGGAGGACTCGAGAAGGAGGTCTTTCATATAGCCTGGCCCTGCTCTCTTCAAAGTTTTAAAAAGCTCTGATTCTTGTTGATACTGTCTCTATTTCTGAAGGTCTCCTATATAGTGATGCACTACTAGGAAGAGACATAGACATGGGAGGCTTTGGTACCAAAATTAGGGTTGCCTCTGAAATGCTAGGAATTTGAGATTGATGAGTGGAAAATATGTCACTCTAAATATCCAGTTGGAAAAGTGGAAATCTAAAATTCCATGGCCCTTCTGAACACTTGCCTATAAAAGGCTGCTGGAAAATATCCCAGATAGTTGTCTCTTTACTGAGAGGTATCGGTGTGAGTTGGAGAGGAAAAAGATGATTTAGTGCTTTGGGAAGGGGGGAGAAGAAAGAAGCACATCACAAAAGCTGGTGTCAAGCTAGGATCAGTACGCTCCTTAAGGCAAGCTGCATGAAGAATGAATTACGAATTGGTGAACATCCAAACACACCTTCCTCTCATGAAAGCTGATCTCAGCCCCAAGGGATACAGAAGGCATTTACAGTAGCACCCAGCATTCAGCACATCTCTGAGTGCTCAGACGGCCCGGTGCCGAGCTCTGGTGAAGTGTGTCGCCGGCAGAGTGTCCTCCAATATCCAGGAAAGACACAAAACCAAGGATTGTTTCAACTATGGCCTGGTGCCAGTGGCTTCAGTCATGCAAAGCTAATAGATCAGCTGCTGCTGCCCAGCTTACCCAAACACTCAGCTGAGGTTACAGTTTCTCGCTTTATTTTATTTATATTTTTAAAGATAATTATCTTATCATGGGAGCCTGGGACTGTCATGCAACATTTACAAAAGCAGAAATAACATGGGATTTGCAGAAATGATTTCAGCTACTCCTAAGGGAATAAGATACGTTTTTTAAAATCAAAGGGTCATTGTTTTCCGTGACAAGTTAGCTCTACCTCTAGGGAGTTCATATTCTTCTGAGTCCCCTCCCTTCCAAGAGCAGCTGGGTCATGTTTATTATACTATACAGTCAAGCCTGATTATTGTCAGCTTGCACTGAATACAATTTTTTCTCTCTTAAATGGGATTTTCCAATAAATGGAAAGCCAAACCAACTAGGTAGAAGATTTTTTTCCTCAATCCTTTATGGATAAGGAATAATGTCTGTCCCCTCATTACCCATTTTCAAAAATCATAGAAATAACCTTAGAACAAAGAAAAACTACATCAAAGGCATTAATGGTGCACTGATTTTATAGTTTGCATTTAGTGTACCCTCGAATCTGTTCATACGTAGAACCAGTAGTTAATGAAAAACTCATTTGTTCTGAGTGCTTCAGCCAACATATAGGATTGTTTGAGACAGGAGCAGTGTTTTACAATTGACAATATATAGAAAAATGTTTGACAGTTGTTATTTAACCGGCATATAAGTATGATGTTCATACAAAATAGTTTAATTTAGTGCTGAGAATATACTTTCAAATTAATAAGATATTCCATTAACTACATTTTCTTAAGTGGGCTTGATCATGTTCTGAAAATCTGATTTTAATACAAGTCCTTAAAGGCAATTAACCTGACTAATCTCTAGCACACAAAAACAAGTGAGGGAATGGGGAAAGCACGTGATCTGCACACACACATATTTTCTTGACATGCAGCAGGGAGGGAAGATGCTTTGTGTATATTTTTGGTGGGCGTTCCAAATGCAAAGGCAGATAAGGAGACAAAGGCTATGTGCTAGGGGTGTGATTCCCAGCTCGCGTACACTTACTCATGCAAGCTCTCATTGAGCGCTAGAAGTATTAGTATACTCAGGGTAGCATGGGCATTGGCAAGAGGCAGCATAGACTAGCTATGCCAAGTACGTGCCCGTAGAATTCGGGCAGGTTTGTACTTGGCACAGCTAGCTTGCACTGCCACCCTCCACTGCCTGTGCTACCCTGCCTACACTATCCTAGTGGGCTAACTGGGGGGAGGGATAGCTCAGTGGTTTGAGCATTGGCCTGCTAAACCCAGGGTTGTGAGTTAAATCCTTGAGGGGGCCACATAGGGATCTGGGGCAAAATCAGTACAGGTCCTCCTAGTGAAGGCAGGGGGCTGGACTCGATGACCTTTCAGGGTCCCTTCCAGTTCTATGAGATAGATATATCTCCATATATGAACTCGGTGACAGCTAGCACGAATATGTCTTTGTGAGCTGGGAATCACACCCCTAGCGCAACTGGTTTGACAGTGTATTGTTACTAGGGTTGCTTCTAGTTCAATACTCAATAAGACACTTCCACTGCTCAGGGGAGACTGATTCTAGTCTTAAGATGACAGGCAGGCTGTTCCTTTCATGCCAATCTCCAGGAGATAGCAAAACAAAATCCACAGGCTAAGGCTGGTAAAATTTGGCTGCAGTTAAGGACATTATATGGAAAGATCAAACAGTTCGTTTTCCTTATTCACAGTGTACTAACTCCCCATATAATCCAAATGTATTCATTACCATTTTCAGAATGGCAACCCAATGGCTTTCAAATAACTAGACCCTGAATGTCCTGGTTCAGGCAGGACCTTTCCTGACCCATGGCAGGAACTCGATTGTAACGCCTCTGAACACAGGACCTATGGCAGACAGAAAAAGAAGCTGAGGTTTGGATGTTATTTACTAGTGACCCTCAGACAAAGTTCTTCTCTGACTTGCTCACTTCAGTTACATCTCATCAAATTGACTTCTTGGAATCAAGTTACTTCTCATCCTGTATCAGTCTTACTGAGAGAGTCTGTCAAATGCTTCTTAAACACAGTATCACCAGGCCTTTAGTGTAGCTGGACCAATGCTTCTAATCAGATTCAGAATTTTTGGTCCACAAAATGAAGTAATTGGTCAAAATTCAAGTTTACAGCCCAGGTCAGCCACCAAGTGAGAAATGAATATTGAGAACAGGGCTACCAGTGCTGAACATCTAGAAATATATCTGATATGTCCAAGTTGTCAGCATTTCCCACCTGCTCCTTTCATCACAGATGTCAATAATTAGAAGCTCCCTCCCTGTCAGCCTCCCGATAAGTTGCTCAGAGAGGATCCTGGGCCCAAGACATTTCTGAACTTTAGCTAACATCACTTGTTCCTGATCTAGTAGAGATCTCACACCAGATTTCCATTCCCCAGGGTGTTTTATTCCCTTGGTCAGTGCACATTGCAGCCGACCTACTCATCATGACATAGATTTTGTTCCTTGAACTATAAAGGCAAAAGAAAAGGTTCACATATTAAAATTATATATTGTTTTTAACCAAACCTAATAAACCCTGCAGTTATTTACCTAACGGCCATTTAAACATGTAGCAAAACTCCACTGATTAACTCTTTATGTAAAGACAGGATTTTAAATTTGTACATCTGGAATCCAACTTTCGTAGTTCCAACACAGCTCAGACATGACAGGCTCTCTCTATAGGACAGCACGTTCAGCACAAGGTCATCTGTGATATATAGGCTAAGCCATCACTATTACTGCCTAAGAGACTCTTAGGGAGGTCACAAAGAGCAAGACCCAGGAGAGCCCATAGCACATAACAAGACATTAGAAGATGAAACTTGCTTCTCTTCACACAAAGCAATAGTATCAGAAATGTCCCAGTTCAAAGGTTAGGGGCAGAGAGGAAGATGTGAGTGCTGACACTACATAGCATTAAGTGATGCTGGATCCTTACACATCTCAGCTACATGTAATGATGTAAGGCAGAAGTCAAAAGGTCATGTGCCTTTAACCAACGAAAAAGTGGAAGTGGAAGTATATGACCCCTCCCAATCTAAGCAGTGAAGAGATAAACCTTCCCTTTAAATTGCCCTGCCCAGAATAGTATGGGTTCATCTGCATAAGAGCCTCTCAACAAAGCAGCGTTATTATCCTCAGATAACACCCCCCAAGCAGTGTAGTTTCATCAGTACAAGCATAATCCTCCATGGAAGAGCAGTGCACTCCACAGTAAGCCAGCGTGGCTATCACACCTCTCATCAGAGCACTGTAGATACACCTGTATAACACTTCTCCCTATGCAGAAAGTAATGGGAAAATGCCTGTGTGCTGGTAATTCTGTAGAGTTTTGGGTGGACAGGGTGACTAGACTGGATATCTGCAGTCGGAATCTTCCCCAGAGAATCAGATGATTTATTTCACAATTCCAATTTTAGAAATACTCACAATCTGAGGGAGAGGAACATTGGTCAGGCAGGTATGCAAATGGTGAAGCCCAAGAGCTTTGTTTGTGACAAGAAAGGCTGTCTGTTTACAGTAGACAGCTTTTTAAAAGCAGATATACACTGATATTCATTGCAGTTTGGTTCCATTACAACAGGATTTCTACCTGGCTGGGACTTGGTAATGGTTTCATTGCTTGAAGATCAACCTAATATTAAGTTCTCTTCTTCGGACACTCTGGAGAGTGACCAACAAGACAACCTCATGCAGACACAAGGGGACCCAAGCTCCCCAGCTCAGCAAACTGTGAGTAAGACATGCAATCTTTTTTCTCCTTTCCAACAAGGACAAGCCCAGCTACAGTGCTTAGCAGTTGGTATACTGGGACTCAGATTTGTCCATCCAAAGAAATAACACAAGAATAAATTCAGAAATCTTTATGGTAACAGAAGGTACCAAGAATGCTGGATTGGTGTACAAGAGCCAACATTTACATTGTATTTCTGAAGTGTCAAAAGCTTACCCATGGTGCTGAATTGTGAGCCCTCTGGTAACTCTTCTACTGGATTCTCAGTACTCAGGTACAAAAACAGGCAATTTACCTCTCATAGGAATCATAGTTCTTTTACAACTAGGGGTGGTTTTGAAATTATTTTTATACTGTTTCTTTACTGAACCATAGAAATTGGAGAGTCAAAGGATAAACCCATCTTGTCCATCCCCTGCCAATGGAGGATATCACCAAGGGCTTGCTTCAGACTTGGTTGTGACTTTAAGTCATGAAATGAAAGAAATTCTCTGACTGTTACTGCTCACATATTCAACCTGTCAGCTTGCTAAAAAAAGACTGCTGTAATGGTATAGCTCATGATTTTGGCATGTCTGTGTCCACCACCTGGTTTGGTACGTTGCATTCAACTACAGTGAAAGCAAATATCACGATTCCAGCATGAAAATTCTAGGTGGTGGATTAACAGTATAGTTGTCCAAACAGCTTGGCACCTCTATGATTTTATAATACTTCTTGGTGAAACAAAAATGGCCTACCTGCAGACATGTTTCGCTTGATTGAAGAATGAAAAGGGAAGGACAGTTATAAAAGAATATTACAATTGGTTTTCATTCATACATCAAGCCAAAAATGGCCCGGAGTTGGATTTGCTTTTTGGATGAGTCCCTGAATGAACAGAATTTCTCTGTGAAAACCAGATTAGGACTGACTGCTGATGTTTAGTTGCAAGAAATGCTCAAATTGGCATCACACATCACGATACATCAGCTTCCCCTTAACATCTCACTACAGTAGCTTACTGAACTAAATGAATACCTTTGATTGTCACAGCAGCAATGGGTGTAGTGCGCCTAATCCATTTAAATTGGACGTGTATTTAGAAAAATTAAAAACTAGGACTCTTGACAAACAAGTTCTTATGTAGATTAGTGATCACTGAAACATTACCATTTTTTTATGACATGCTGCAAGTTCTTCAAGGTCCCTCTCTCTGCAGGGAACACTGTATTTTCATGCAGATTTCCCTGAAGGATCTTTCTGAATCTTCAAGTCCTTCCCTGAATATGCTTCTGTAGCCCAGTGTTCACTGTATATTGAAAGTATCAGCTCTTGGAGTTCAATAGTCTTTAAATGTATGTAAATTTTGCCTTGCAGGATAATCCCAGTTTCAGTTGCCAGTCATATGATCCAGACAGCAGGACAGAAAGAAAGAGTTCAGAATCTTCTCACAGCCCAAGCCCCTCTTCTCCAACCCAGGATCAAATCCATGGGAGATTTCCTGCCAACCAAGGAATTCACTCTGGCAAGTGCAAATTTAAAGTCTCTCCCAATGCTGAGAAATTCAGAAGGTATAGCTATGAGGAAAGCACTGCAGGAAACTATGGCAGGTTCCTCAAGAGCAACAGGAACCCCTTCCATCCTTATAAGAGGGAGTTCAGTGAAGATGTCTTCCAAGAAACTCATCCAGCCCTCACACTGGATAATAATTCCTTCAAAAATGCAAGAAGCATTGAGGGTTTTGAAGATCTACCAGGATCTACAGGCACCGGCGAGTCAGAGTCCTTTCCCACACATATTCAGAACATTTCCACAGAACCAACATGGTGCAACAATCTCCAATACAACCTCACAGGCCAAGATCAGAGTTCCCAAGTCATGGTGAGTTACCATACTACAGAGAGCTATCATCAGGGTCCTCAACTACTTTTGGAAATAATTCCTGTTATCCATGGCATAATGGTACCAAGAATTAGTCTTTCAAGGTTGCTGGCGAGAGTTCATAACTCTCATAACTGTTATGAACTCTCGCCAGAGTTCATATCTACTACTTTTGTTGCAGTTCCCCATGCAACTCCCTTTCCTCAATTAAAGTTAATTCTCAGAAGTCCATAGAAATGATTTCCCTATAAACCCAATATGTGGACCTGAAATATTCAACTTTCCTGACAACTAAGATTCAGGTAGACCTCACTGAGTGGTGGCTCCCATTTAGTTGGCATGCTAAGATGGCAAATTGTACTGCTATATGGCATTCAGAAGGCATGTTCACAAATCGCAATGTTTCATTCCAATACTATAGGCAGCAATAAACGAGCTTCAGGACAATCTAAGGTCATATTACTATAAGGAGGTTTGGGCTCTTTATATTTCATGCATGTTTTACCTGCTTTGAGATTGATAAAAGAGTAAATATAAGGAAAGGTATAAAGTCTGTAAACTACTTTAAATTGCAACTCTTTGAAATCCATTATTTCAATTAAGAGCAGGTTTCCTATCTACATTTCTTCCATTGTCCATCAGAAAAAGAAAGTTTTAAGGCAGAACCCTAGTGACAATGAAAAGACGGTTACCTACCTTTTGTAACTGTTCTTTGCGATGTGTTACTTATGTCCATTCCAATACGTGTGTGCGCGCCACATGCATGATCGTCGGAAGGTTTTACCCATCCGGTGGGCTGTGGAGCTCTCTGGAGTGGTGCCTTTGTGGCAGCGTATATAGGTCCCTGCCCACCCGCTGCCTGCTCAGTTCCTTCTTACTGCCACTGACAGTCATTGGAGCAACTGGTCTCTTGCTTTGCCAGTGTTTCTTAGCGTTTTTCCATGTATATAGTTATTTTTCACTAGATCGTTAGTCAGTTTTATTAGTTAGTACGTTTAAGTTGGGGGGTTTCCCCCCGATATTTTCCCCATCACCAGGGCATGCCGTGGCCCCAAGGGTTCAAGCTCTGCGATAGGTGCAGTAAGCCTGTGCCCAGAGGGGATCCGCACGCTGCTTGTCTAAAGTGCCTGGGAAAGGGTTCTTTGCAAGACAAGTGCAACATCTGCAGAGGCTTCAAGCCCAGAACTAAGAGGGAGAGAGACAATCAAGCTCCTCTTGATGGAGTCTGCTCTCCTGCCTCAACCAGTTTAAGAGCTGGCCTCGGTGCACAGCGCCCTGGCCTCGGTGCGGGACATCTCAGCACCGAGGAAGGACTTGCATAAGGAGCATCGGCACCACTCCCCTACGTGGAAGGCCGACTCATCAATGCGGCACCGTTCACAATCCCCAGCCAGGGTCAAATCTCCTCCAAGCAGCCCCCCAGCTTGAAGCCAAACTTTTGATGATGCACCCGGGACAGAGCACCAACCCAAATCCTGGATCCTTGCCCTCCCTTTGTGAATCATCTGTCCCACTTCTACTGTGCCTGGGCCCAGATTACTTCAGATCGCTGGGTCCTGAGCATGGTAGGAGGTGGGATATTCTATCCAATTTTGTGCCCGCCTACCTTCTCCGTCCCGCTGTAGGGACCCCTCTCACGAGCAACTCCTGCTACAGGAGGTGCAATCGCTCCTCGCTCTGGGGGCAATAGAGGAGGTTCCTCAGGAGTTCAGGGGCAGGGGGTTTTGCTCCCAATATTTTCTCATCCCCAAGGCCAAGGGTGGGCTCAGATTCATATTGTTTCTGACTTACCTGAATATGCTGGTGAAAATAAGATGTGCATGTGACCTTTTAATAATGAATTTTGATTGTTTGTAATTTGCAGTTCTCTCTTGTAAACTTGAAAATTACATTTCCATACTTGTTCTCAGTCTGGCTATTCCTCTTATGCTGCTGAAGCAAAAATGTAGCTTCCTTTTATCACTTATACACTACAGTAGAACATCAGAGTTACGAACAACAGAGTTACAAACTAACTGGTCCACCACATACCTCATTTGGAACTGGAAGTATACAATCAGGCGGCAGCAGAGACCTAAAAAAAAAAAAAAAAAAAGAGTAAATACAATACAGTACTGTTAAACATAAACTACTAAAAATAAATGGAAAGTTTAAAAAAATTGACAAGTTATGGAAACTGTTTCTGTGCTTGTTTCATTTAAATTAAGATGGTTAAAAGCAGCATTTCTCTTCTGCATAGTAAAGTTTCAAAGCTGTATTAAGTCAATGTTCAGTTGTAAACTTTTGAAAGAACCACCATAACATTTAGTTCAGAGTTACAAACAATCTCCATTCCCAAGGTGCTCGTAACTCTGAAGTTCTACTGTATATGCATTCCTTTGAATAGTCCTAAGTGGTTAAAAGACACTGCAAAGGCAGTAGGAGAACACACACTTTTTTGATATATAACACAAAAATATCAGTGATTATTTTTAAAGGGATGTAGCAGATTTAAAAGAAGATATTTAGAACACTGAGGTTGCCCTGCCAGTTTGCATTGGTTGGTAGGGAGCTCAAATCTTAATCAAGTTGCCAGGATCATTTAAAGAATGCCAGCTCTGTGGTTATTAGAAATTATCCCACTTACTCACATATTATGTGTTTAAGCTATTGATCAAATCTGTCCATCAGTCTTTATAACATAGCAGTATAATTGAAAGGAAAATTGAGGTTGAGCTTCTCTCTTTTTCTGAGGTAATCTCCCTAAATGTATTGCTGCTCTCTGTTCAGTCTTCACTAGTATTGGATTTTGCTTGTTATCTGTTGTTACTCCTGGAAGGATAGCCAAGGATTTTGAATATTCTAACCACGTCAGCACCCTTAGGCAAGTCTGTAGGACTCTGGCAGCACACTAAGTGAGTGGAACCCTAGACCGAGAGGTGGGCACCAGGGGAGAGGCCTATGCTGCTAAAGCCTGACCAGCCTATCTGCCTTTCTTGGCAGTTTTAGAGATGGCTCCTATTCTACAACTGGATTTTCTATAGCAATCAAGCCAGCTGATGCAGTCAGTCTAGTTTGACTTTCCTCTGCAACCTGTTTCTCCATATATTTTGATTCCCAACTCTCCCTCCAGCTTTGTGCATTTCTTCTATTGACAGCCTAAAGGAGTGAGAGAAAGGCAGAAAGCGCTAAGGAGTGCAGGTTATTCTGGTCGGTGAAGAAAAAGGACAAACAGAAATGATCATTTTCTGGATTTTTCATATTTGTGTTAGAGGATTTTAACAACAGCCCCTTTCTTTCTAAATAGCAACTGTACAAAAATCAATAAGAGGATGTGCCTTCTAACAGCTCCAGCAGATGAAATACATTCCTGTTAATACTTCTCATTTGAGGAGAAATAAGTCCAAGAAGGGCAGAGAAAACATCCAAAGGCAAACTGGAGACAGTAACTGAAAGGCTCAATGTATTTACACATCTGTCATTTTCTGTAATAACTCCTTATCTGAATATATTTCAGCGGGATTCAGAGGTCAAGCTTAAGACGCCTCCACTGGAAGGGCAGCCCAGTTTGTACTGTTACCAGCCTCCAGTGCAGCAAATGTACTGTCCCTCACACCCATTTCACCAGGTACGTGCAATGTGTAGACAACTGAATTAATTGCATGTCCTACAATATACTGGTCTGGTGACTCTGACTATAAAACACAAGAACTGGGTGAACAGTATCAACTAATTCTGCACTTGCTGGGAAGTTCCTACATGAACAGTCTCATGTTGCTTATGAAAAAAACTGTCAAGGAGAAATAGAGATAAATTAATTTTAAACATTTAAAACACAGAAAAAATAACGTATAAAAATGTTTCGGTATTGCTTATTTATTCTCTTATAATGACTCCTAGAGAAAACTGGTTCTGTTAACAAGTTAAAAGATTTTACATTTATAACTACCAGGTCCATCTAAACCCTGGAAACCCACTGTACTCTGACAGTTGCAACAAAAATAAAATATATTTAATGTACCCTCAAACAAAAATACACATAGAAAAATATTTTTAAAATCTGGGTAGTGCACACAGCTTTAAACAGCCAAGTGCTGCTATAGCTACAAATCACCTTATCTGTACTTGATTGCCATAAACCATTTATTTTGCAGCTTTCTCACTATGATAGTGTACACCTCCTAAGATCTGCAGAAGGGGAGCCTACCTCCTGCAGATTTTAGGAGGTGCATAGATGTAGGACACCCCTTGAGTAAGTGCACAAACTCCTGGAAAACCTTAGATGATTCTGAACTTCTAGCCACTGAGACACTTTGCGCTCTGAACACCCACAGCAGGTCTTGGGAGGCTCATGGCCCCCTGACATAGGCATTAGGAAGCTCATGGTCCACTGACCCCTATAAGCCCTGCCTTAGCATGTTCTTGGGGAGTGTCCCACACCCCCATAAAACATAAGAGGGGCTATGGGCATCCCAACCCCAGCTACATCCTCACAAGCCTTGGGAAGTTCATCAGTGCATCAACACTCCTTGGCAGGCTCTGTGGGAAGGAACAAACCTATTAAGGTGTGTAGGAGGTGGGTCAGGGATGGCGCTGTGAGATTCCTAAGGCTCAGGTGGGGAGAGGGTTTAGTGAGCCTCCTGAGGTACACAGGCGTGCAGATAGCAAATCTATGAAACCATGTGTTCCTATTACTATTACCCTTGTCTTCCCTCTGCCTCCACTCCCTCCATTATGTTCTGTACCTACCTATTACCCTTTGTAGTTAATTAGATTATAAGCTCTTCAGGACAGAGACTGTCGTTTACTACGTGTTTGTACAACACCCTGCACAATGGGGCCCTAGTTCTGGCTGGGGTCTCTGGGCACTACTGAAATTCTATTAACAAACAATGTAGAGGCTTGTCCTCTCCTACAGACCTCTGGGGGTCCACAGGACTGGGGCAATGCCCACCATATCTTTTCCTCACCCCTCCCCAAGACTCCTGTTCTCTGCAGCCCCCAACTCCCACACCATGCAGACATCCTACAGTGTGCAGGAGCTGAATACCCTTCCGACAGACCTTAGGAAGTGTGCAGGAGCTAAATATATCCAGGGTGGATTTGGAAGAACAGAAGCCTTGGGACAGATGTCAGAGAAAATAGGTTTTCCTTCTACCCTGGCTATGTATAAGAAACCTGGCTAGGGCACAATGTCACTCCCTGGCATGCTGCTGTGTCTCATTGGAGCCACCAACTAGCCAAAATTAGCTTCTTAGTTCTCAACAAACTAGGTTGATATTACAATTTTAAATCTTAATAACTTTTTAAATAATTTTCTCTTTGGTTCTCAGAACCCGTTTCAACCTGAAGAGTTCAGCGAATCATAATTTCTCTATGTGACTTCTTTTTTTAAGCTATAAAGTGGCAAAAAAGCATTAAATTATTTTTTTAATTCTCATGAACAGCTCTTTTTTGGTTCATAATTCATGAGACCGTTGCCAGATTAACCTCAAATTTAGTAGAAAAATTGCACCATCCAGTAATAGTCCGAATCTACCAGTGTTGAAGTGAACATTCCTTTTTTGTGGAACTGAGAGGAGTGAGTCCAAAACCAGACTAACAATGAAAGCAACTATGAAGCAGCTATACAGACAGTAAAATCAGATTTCAGCCTGTCATGACACCATTCTGCCTCCACATCATATAAATATACAGCCATACACTGCATGTAACTTTAGCAGAAATACCATTTTGGCTGCTAATTAATCTGCACATTCTTTTCATGTTCTTTATTCCCTATGAAGGCAGATGTGTGACTTGATGCCAATATTGTTACTACATGTTGGCATTAACTAGATTAAAAAAAACCTACAGTGTAACCTCTGAAACACCGAAGGGAGTAGCTGAGCAAGACAAGAAGGGAGTAGCTGGGCAAGACACAACAAGCACTACATGAAAGGAAGTCTCCATCCACCTGTAGGCTGGCACGGTGACAAACCTCTCACATGTAGCTAGTTGCTATTATAATTTTCAGCATTTGCTCTTTTTATATTAATATGATAAAGGTAATGGCAATATATGCTAGCGCCCAAAGATGAAAATGACAGGCATGAGCAGCCAAGGCTGCAAGAGGTAGAATTACTGTCCAGCACCAGACACCAAGGTGTAAGTGCTGCATATGATACAAAGTTTGGGAGAAATAGTATTGTAATGGAATGCTGTCAGTCTTCAGCAGAGCAGAACCACCACCAAAGCTTTGCCCTGCAAACCTCAACTGAAGCAGAGCAATTTGGCTTAATAAAAATGAAACACAAGCAAATGGGGCTTTTAGCCAGACAGAAGGCTGTCCAAGTCCTGCCTCACATCTCAATATAGAGGTGAGAGGTCAGCACCCTCATTAATTCTGCCAATAATTTAAAATGGTCTCCCCTTCCCCTTTAATGGGCACAAGATAGAAAATGAGTCATAAGGAAACACTTTCTTATGGACCTGAAAGTAATAGCAGACATGCAGCACTTACTGACGTCACCCACCCACCATAAAACATGGACACCTTTCATGCCAGTTATGCCACGTCATAAGCAGTACAAGCCCATCATACCAGACCCTTCCCCAGCCTCCAGTCCCTCAAGAAGGAGCAATGAAACCAATAAAACAGAAATAATCTTTAAAACACCCAGTTCTTGCCTCTGGTAATGACATCACAGTCATTTCCATCTCCGTCTCCTTTCCTTCCAAAGAGCCACTGAAACCAATAAAATCAAAATGACTGTATAAACGCCCAGTTCTCTACCCTGGTAACAACTTTGAACCCAGGAGGACAAGTCAGACAGCCTTTGGAGATGTAACTTATGGTAGTTCCGAGGGCTGCATCTTTGCCCAGTATGTATGTTACTGGAGCAGGATATAGAAAAGTGGAGAAGTTCTCCATGTCCTGTTTCTTTCACTTTTGTTTGTCACAGTTGCAAACAAGTTAATATTTTCAGTAGGTTTCTCTATATGGTTCTGGTGTGATTGCACCTGGAATACTGCATTCAGTTCTGAGCAGCTCAGAACGAAAAAGATACTGGCAAACAGGAGGAAATTCAGAGAAAAGCAACTAAAGTTACTAGGAAACTGGAGGAATTGAACCATTAAAAGTATAGCTTGAGGGGACATGATACCTATTGGCAAATATTTGAAGTGTGTAAACAAGGAGCAAGAGAAATTATTGGTCCAACGAGATATTAATTAGTAATAATAGGGTAAAATTAAGAAAAGAGAAATATAAGCTACATATTAAGAAAAATTTCCTCACAGTGAAAGCTGTCAAAACTATAGAATAATCTACCAAGGGAAGCAGTTAAAACCTCATGGCATGGGACTTTTGAAAGGAGGCGGGATAAAGCATTAAAAGGTGTGCAATTGAGAATACTCCTGCATTTACTGCACAGTTTGTTTTCTCCATCTCCAATTTGCGTAATTTTGTTACAGCAAAAGATATAATCAAAATGGGACGGCCATTGATTCAATTATTTACAATGCTTGGATTGGCACAGAGTTCAAATCTCAAAAATAAGCTGTTTCTTGTTCTTAGGCTGTTAGAGACTTGATAGAATGAATTGCCTCATTTTTTTCTCAGGCCAGTGGAAGAAGATGCTTTGCTTATTTTAGGATTTATTTGTTTTCATGTGTACTCTGACACCACTCATCCTTTAGAAGTTGCATCATCATGTCTAAATTTAGTCAGCAAGCAAGGAAGGCTTTGTTGTGCTTACTCTGATGGCGCAGAATGAATTTGCCCCATTGGGCTTCTGTCTTAGTTTATCTCATCTCCACTTTTAAAAAACATTCCTTCTTGTCCCCAGAGTTTTTTTTAGTAGCTTTAATCTTTTGTCTTATTTTAGAGTTTTAGTCTTTCATGGTGTATTTTATTGTTTGAAGTATTTCATGCTGTTTTGTTTCTTTTTAATCTAGTAATTAATGTAATATTTTATTTCTCTGTGTAGTGCCATATTGGGTTGGTGGAAGGTATCCTCAGAAATATGTTTATTGCTACTATTAATAAAGACAGTTTCTGGGAGTTTCTTGCTTCTTTTGCTTTTAAATCAATTAACTTGTCTTTTATCATGTTGTCAGTATTCGTCAGGAGGCAGTTATCCTGTAACCTATATTACCTCATCACACTATCCTTACCAGAGAATCGCTCCTCAAGGGAGTCAAGAATCCCAGCAGCCTCTGTTTCCTAAACCCATCTACTCCTACAGGTAACTACCTGTTTTTTTCCTAAGTCTAAAAGTTAGGGGAACCATGCTATTTAGACACAGCCTGCCCCCAATACAGAATTTGCAACACAGTTCTTGCTCCCATTTGTTTGAAACTTATGAATCATGAAATGTCCTAGATTCTGGAGCAAAGATAGAGTCATATGGAAAGGAGCTCACAAACATTTCACATACTTTTGAGCACGTAAATAAAAAACTGCAGTATGTGTGTGTGCGTGCGCACATATACACTCTTTAGTTTTAATATATAAAATATATAATATTATGTGTTTGTTTTCTCACGAATATGGGGCTCCTGGCAACTGATGGTTTTTCCAGGATATGAAATAATGCTAATTCTTTTCTGCTGAATGTGGGCAATTAATGGGAAAGACAGGGAATATCTCACACACACACACACACACACTCTCTCTCTCTCTCTCGACACCACACACACATGCTCGCTCTCTCACTCTCTCTCTTTGGAAACACAAGGGACAGCTGGTAAGCAATGTTTTCTATGAAGTTAGAGTGTTTTCCTTGTAAAGTGTGGGCTTTTTTTCCACTCTTGTACCATCTGCTTTTTCAGTGAAACTAAACCCTACAGCACTAGTGCTGCCTCCACAGTCTTCTCAGTCCCCATTGTCCTGGAGTATCTGAAATAAATCTAGTTGTCCTGCACGCAGGAGGTCCTTTGGTGACCATATAACCTGTATTAGGGCTTTACACCGCCACCCATCTCCAGTGTCTGTGTGCCATCGCAATAGCAAAGACCTTAGCGGCAACTCTTCTCCAGAGGACAGTTTGCCAAAGTAAACTACTACAAGTTAACCTCAAGTTTAAGACCTTTATCATTGTCAGTCTGACATTCCCCATGGGGTCTTTGGCAGCCTACACATTTGAGCTCAGTGTTAACAAATTCACGCAGTTGCAAGACCCACCAACCTAAGTTTGAAAACCTTGGACCTGATCCTACACTTCATTACACTGGTTTTACACTGATGTAACTCAACTGAAGTCAGACCCTTTAGGTGTAGAGCAACAGTTACTGCTGCAATCCTTACACAACATAATGGATAGCCAGGAAATTACTTGTAACAGCTTCATGAAGCCTTTAGGAATCACCAGGATTCATCTTATTACAGTGAAGATCAAACAAACGAATTGCACATGCTGTAAAGTTGTCTTTTTTTCTATTACCAAGAAACCAAATAATACAGGCTGAAATGTGAAGCTATCATGCCTTTTTATAATAAATTGATTTGTGTTTTCTTTAAATATAACTAGTCACATAAACATGATTTTTCTATATATTTATTTACATTTTTGAAAGAGCATTCTAGAATCCGACATGCACTTTCCTGAAGAGAGATTTTCATGCCTGACTGTTAATCTTGCCGTCACTGTTTCTTCTTTGTTCCCAAAGCATCCTGATCTTCATGGCGCTCAAAAACAGTAAAACAGGGAGTCTCCCGGTCAGTGAGATTTACAATTTCATGACGGAACACTTTCCTTACTTTAAGGTGAGCTCTTCATTTTAAAAATTGCTTTCAATACCTTTCTGCTTCCCCCTTTCCTTGAGATCTGCCTGTCAGCACAGGGTAAGAAACCAGGTCTATTCTACTGAAATGGATAGTTGGCTTCTTAGAATACAAGAGCAATATCTAACCAATGACATAGTATACATCTTCATAGCCCTTTGGTTTTCAAACTGGGGGGTGGAGGGAGGTGGAAACACGCTGAGGTTATCAGGGGGCCACAAGCAGCAGAGCAGGGACACTTCCAAGTCAGCTGCATCTTGCAGGCCACCACAGGCTCATCTAATGACACCATTAGAAGGCTGTAGCCACCACTTCACTGTGGTCAGGGAGGGGGCTCTGCTCAAGTTCCGGTCAGGTAGGCAGCCTTGAGGCGCCTGCACTGCAGGTGAGCCAGATTTGGTGTGTGTCTGGTGGGTCTTGTTGTAGGCTACAGCTTCATGCGTTGGAAAGCAGCAGGGCAAAGGAGGCAGAGCCTCCCTGGCAGCTGCAAAATAGTCTCACTGGAGCAGCAGATAAGAAGGGGAGGCAGCTGGGCACCTGGGAACGGCTCCTGACGGGGTGTGGATGGGGGAAAAGGAGAGGAGTGAACAAGGGATGCCCCTGCCTCTCTATTTCCTGCAGGCACTCAGCACCCACCCACCCCCTGCCTCCCCTAGGCACCCAGCGCCTGCCACCCCCTGCATCTTCCCATGCAACTCAACCCCTGCCTCCCTCTCTCCCCAGCATCGCCAGTTTAGTTGGCTGGGCTATTGCTCTCCTGTCTTCCATGGCAGATGGAAGGGGTCGCATAGGACATGAATCTCCGAAGGGGGATAAAGCAAAAAAAAAAAAAAAAAAGTTTGGAACCTCTGCCTAGTCCATGAGTCTAGTGTGTACTCAACACACTACCCTAGGCTATGCAGAAGGGATGAGTATTGTATAGGCGCAGCGGTTCTCAAACTGTGGATCATGACTCCAAAGTGGGTCGCGACCTCGTTTTAATGGGGTTGCCAGGGCTGGCGTTAGACCTGCTGTCACAGCACTAGTCCAGAGCAGCAGCAACAAAAGACCATCAATCCCCATCAGCATCATTATAATAGAGTTTAATGCAATGTGCACTCTTATTTTATACTGTTATGTCACAAGGGACTCAGCTATTTGACCAAAAACAAACAGGAAATTAAACAACATGACAGTGACCTGGAAAAGTGTTTTTTTGTTTGTTTGTTTGTTTTTTTAAGGCAGATCACAAGGAATCTAGAAGTTAGACAAAATATGCTGCTCCAAATCAAGGAGTAATTCAGAGTCTTGAATTTGTTCTCTAAAAAAATGACAGTCGCCTTCCCCTTATTTTTAACACCAGGTACATGAATTAATAGCATGCTAAACTATGATGCCTCGTAGCACAATGCACAAATTATATGATCTAAAGCCAAGTATTGCATCTTTATTTGAGGACTATATTATTTTCTAGAAGAATAAATTCAATACATTTCAAATCAAAAAGTCAGTTTATTAAAAACATATCAAAATATAAATTTTATAAACATAACCATAAACACTCCTGTATTTATTCGCTAGTTACTGAAGTTACACTGCCTTATGGTTCACACCAGATTAATAAAAGAAGCTGTTCCAGATCCAATGCTGCTATTGCTAATATAAATACATAGAATTCTTAGGAGTGGGAGAACCTTGCTCCACTAAGTCCCTCTTCCTGTTCCTGCCCTTTGAATGTGTTCCTGATATAGTGTAAAATAGCAGTGAAACATCCATCCTTTCCTTAAACACATTTTTCTGCATATATTCCACTACAGCCTTTGAGCATCAATTCCCCACTCCAGTAACAGTCAGAGAGAAGGTGCCATTTCTGATACCTTTCCCTCCCATTCATGACTCCACAAGATGTCAGCTCCTTGGAGTGTGAACAGTTCTTTTCTCACATTCTTGTGTCCCCCCCCACTTAAGTCACTTAAAAACCACAATGAGAATGAGGTTCTCCTCCTCAGCTCAATCCAAGTGTGCTATAAATAGAATGACAGAGGGTACTGCTGGGACAATCACACATTTTGCAAGAAGAATCTTTTTGCACGTTAGTTTTATAGTCAATTAAATTCCATAATTTCATCCCAAACATCCTTAAAATAAACATAGAAAATGACAGAACTGTATCTTTTACTTTTGGGCAATCAGTTCTAGCTCTATCTAATCTATAAAATTACCAGAGTCATCCACCATACAATAGGTTACTGCCCTATGAACTACTTGTTCTCTTTGGAAGTCTTCATCAAGATCCTTGTGAAGTAGTTCCCTTTATGTTATCCTCAGCAGACAGGCAAAAATAGTTTTGTTTTTTTCTATCAAAAATCACTCAGTAGTTACCAGAACATGGAGCCAAGGGGTGGGGAAGCAATTACAGCTGGGGTGAAACCATATAGTACAAATGCACATGGGATCTTGCTGGGAGACATTAGATGACACAAGCCCAGTCAAATTAACTTCTACTCACTGCCACAGCAAATGCAATTTCTATGATGCAAGTGTCTCATTTCTAGTTGAAACAGAACAATCCAACTCCTACGTCCTAAAAAAAAAAATCCATTCAGCTAAAGTGGAATTGCTCTTTGAAGTACCTCTCCCTTCTCTTGAGGGCCAGATTTAAAGAGAAAGAGTTTTGCAAGATCATAAAACTCTTTAAACTTCAAGAGGCGGTCACGATCAATGGGTCTGTGCAGAGTAACACTAATTTATGTATAGATAAATTGGAGATAAAAATACTGCCAGTGGTCTGGAAGTTAGAAAAGTTTGTGGTCTGATGGGACCATAACACAAGGTATTTTCCCTCTCTTAAATTCTACACTCCCTCCCACCATACTGCTTGGTGTGAGACAGGAGCCAGTTAGTTACCAGGTTTCAACTGTAGAACAGCAGCTTTGGTGATCAAAGCTCATTAATACTGGACAAGAAAAAAAACAGTTACCAAGAGAAGATGCATCATTAACACATTGTTAGACCATTCTGACAACTGAACTGGGTAAAGCGTTAGATTTTCCCTGACAAGCATCTTTGAGATCTTGATGTCAGAACCAATTCATCGCCTGGCATCACTCTTCAGAACCAGTCCTCTTACTAATAGTTTTAGGAACATCTAAAACAAAAAAGTATTTCAAAGCATGTGCCCCACCCTTTCTGAAAACCTCTGGGAAGCATATGCCACTCCCCACTTTCTCTAATGCTGAGCAGAAACATTAATTATCCTTACTAGGCAGGGACAGGGCAGACATATAATCTTTCATTTATTGGGCTAGAAATAAAATCTCATGTTCTGCTTTTTAAAAAGCTGTATCATTCACAATCAAGTATACACTGGACGTAAGGGGAACATCTTTATTGTTTATAGACTTTAAGGTCAGAAGGGACCATTATGATCATCTGGTCTGACCTCCGCATGATGCAGGCCACAAAGCCGTCCCTACCCTTTCCCTTGACTCTGCTGTTGAAGTCCCCAAATCCTGTGGCTTAGAGACTTCAATTAGCAGAGAATCCTCCTGCTAGCGATCCCTGCCCCATGCTGCGGAGGAAGGCGAAAAACCTCCAGGGCCTCTGCCAATCTACCCTGGAGGAAAATTCCTTCCCGACCCCAAATATGGCGATCAGTAAAACCCCGAGCACGTATATTTGGAATTGGTTGGCATCAACTTAAAGATGACCTGCAAAGAGGAACAAAATTGGACTACTGCCCCTATTTGCTGCTTTGTGGTGGATAAAGACGGCCCAATTTTTCTGCTTGTTTTTTTAAATTAGAATTAAAGTCCTCACTCACCCTGAAGATTCTGATGAACTAATAAAATGGTGATGTCACATGAGTCAAGACAGTGAAAGCTGAGCTATTAAGAGGGGAATGGATTTTTTTCAGATTGGCTAACACACTGTTTTTTTGTTTTTGTTAACATCTATTTAACCTCTGTCACTAATTAATATTTTGAATAAAAGAAGCCCTTGTTAAAGATCCAACACCCTCACCCACTCAATTAAGGGGGTCAAGGACACTCAGTAAATAATCCTTATACCACTCAGTTGTCCTCCAACAAAGCTAAGGAAAACCAAATTTTAGATTCCTGATACCACTTCTCTTTTCAAACTTCAGTTCTAAATAGACAGTGATGAAAAAAATCCAGTATGTGAAATTATACCTGTAAGTAAAAGAAATGTCAGATAGAAATGTTTCTTCTTGTTTTGCATTTCTAGGCCTATACAATGGAAAAAATCTTGCTTCTGCTGTAGGTTTTTTCCTTCTACTCTCTCTGAATCTTTGTGATTAAGTGCAGAATTTCCCCTCAGGGCAAGGAGGGAACAGTTTTTATCTCACTGATCAGAGAGATCTTGAATAAAAATGGCGGGGGTGGGGGGTTATTTTATTGAAGCAATTATATGTATTGTTCAATCTAAGAATCTCCCAATTTTAACAACTGGCTTAAAAATAAAGGTGAAAAAAAGACAGTAGTCAGGTGTGGAAACTGTTTTGCCTCATCTAGAAGGCTAGTGACTCAGCCTAATAGTTATACAATTTGCTAACACACAAAATTACACCCATAGTAACATGCTAAGTCCTAGTTGATGTCTATTGTGACACTCAGGTGAAGTCCAAATAATGTGTAGCCATTCGGTTATTTGCTTGAATTTTTTCTAGATGTTCTGAAGTGGACTAAAGATGAACCTTCTTTGTATAGTTAATTCTTCTTTTGATTTTTGTGAGCTCACTATTGAATGATCCAGTGGCCACTCCTGTGCAAAAATTGCTAGTTGGAACTTGGTGACTTCCTTGCATCTTAAAACGTCATGTTTTTCCATCACTGCTAACCTCTGACATATTGTCCTTATAATCCAAAAAGAAGAAGCAACACAACTATTATCAGCCAAAATCTCTACCTAAATATGATTTCAAAAGCACTTTAAAACATTAAACAAAATGAAGGGCAAACTTATTTGTCAGTGCTAGGTACTGCCATGTGAAAAGTCATGGGTTTATTCTGGTCTCAGCCTTACTGTTTTGAGCTATGAACTTGCAAATCTCATAAACAAGAGCTGGTCAGTACTAGGACAGCAGACCAAAAAAAAGGGAAAAACTGAGGGTGCTGCAGGAAGTGATAATAGTGATTATGGGCCTAACTGGAAGCCCACTGGAGTCAATGGAGGTCTTTCCATTGACTTCTATGGTCTTTGGAACATACCCTCAACATGTGACACCATTCTCTGTGAATCAGCATTGAACCAATGCCCCACTTATGATAAGTGGCACTGAGCATCTCTTAGATGAGGAAAGGATGTTGTGCTTCTAGAAGGAAGGCCTTTTGGGTAAAAGAGAGGTTCTGTCTGACCATACGTGATCATTAAGGATCCAACAGTACTTTTCATCCATTGTAAAATACTGGACATTATCATGTAACTACACTTCATAAAAAAATTGGCTTGAGAATGGGAATGAGTAATCATGAGTTTCTACTCTTGAAAAGTTCCTATCAGAAAAATGTTCCTGACAGTGAGTTCTACATAAGATTGTGGAACAAATTCTTAAGGGAAGTGGTGAAAGAATCATTGCTGGGATCTTTGAAAACTAAACTGGTCAAAACAGACAAATACATGCCGGAAACGATCTTGTGAAGGTCCTTTTGGGAAATGAATAGATCTGAACTAATGGCCCTTTTCCAGCTCTAATTTCTTTGGGCAGCCTCTCTTTCAAACCACTGTGTGTTGGCAGCTCTTTACCTTCATTAACAATACACAAAGCTATCCTTTCAGCAGAGAACTTGAGACACCGTAGAGATATATTTGGGAATCTATCTTCCAGTTCACGTCTTAGTTTGAATTTGTTTTTCTAGACAGCTCCAGATGGTTGGAAAAACTCTGTACGCCATAACTTATCCTTGAACAAATGCTTTGAGAAAGTTGAAAACAAGTCAGGTGGCTCTTCTCGGAAAGGCTGTTTGTGGGCACTGAATCCGGCCAAAATTGATAAGATGCAGGAAGAGCTTCAGAAATGGAAAAGGAAAGATCCAGTTGCTGTGAGGAAAAGTATGGCAAAGCCAGGTTAGTAATATGCTGGTGCATTAGTTCTCAAACAGTGATATACTGCCTGCTGCTAAGAAGGGTTCTGTGGAAATATTTTGAGAATCAAGCAATAGAGGAGGATTTGGGTGCTGAGAAGGGACATGATCCATGTCCAAGGCCTCTTGCTTATTAAATGGGTGGCAGCACAGAAATGTAGGATTAGGGCTAGAGTAACAGCTGTTTTTTGCTGAAAGACTTCCAAACATTCATAGTGCTACAGACCAAAAGACACCCTAGAGCTAAGAGGTGTATTCCCTATCATTTCAGTGAAAGATGCATCTCCCTTGACATCTGTCTAATCTTTGATACAAAAGAGACAGAATTAAGCACTGAGGAATAAAACTGGGGTTATTTAGCATGCAACTATCCCATCTTTAAATAAAAAAAAAATTACTTTATGAAACACTCACTTGAGATTGATGGGTACTCCCTGGGTCTGTTTTTCCACACTAGGTACCAATCTCATTGCTGTTTTAAGGTTGGCATTTTCTTCCGGTGTTAATTTTCTGAGCAACACTAAAATTCCAGTTGCAACTTAGGGAGACTCACAAGCTCAATGTTGGGCAGGCATTAACAGCCCTACATCAAATTGTAATTTATTTTTGTTCTGTTTTTGTCTTTTAGAAGAACTTGACACATTGATAGGAGATAAGGCTGAAAAACTAAGATCTTCAACAGTGTCCTGCAATCCAACAGGTGTGGCAAGTTCAACAGTTTCCAGACAGATGTCAGTCCAGCCCCATTCTCTGTCTGAGCCATCCCTGTCGTCTAATATCCCACAGCCTTTACACCCTATTCACACAACAGGACCTCTACGTGCCAAGAACCCACTACCAAGTTTGCTTGGGGGGCACCAAACTCCATGTTATACATCACCACAGGTTTTCCCTCAGATCTCACCTACCTTAATGCAACAATCACCTGGTATCCCTCAGAGCATCTTCCCTTCTGCAGATACTCAAACTGAACTTAGAGCACAACCTAGCACCACCCAAGACTCACCTTTGCCAGCCCAGACCCCTCCCATACATGGTATGAAGATATTGACAGAGCACTCCACAGCCAGGACAATGCAGGACACACTCATGCAAGAAGCAGACATGAGCAATGATATTGATGCTCTTAACCCTTCCCTGATTGACTTTGATCTCCAAGGTAAGTGCCTGATATTTCACTAAATGTTTATTTGCTATTTGCACACTTATGATATCAAGACCTAACCATAGAAGAAATCTCCTTTTCTCCTTGCATGCACGAAAAAGCAACTACTAGACAAGTGCCATTAGTTCTTTTCTTGGGCTACTTGTCCTTTCCACAGCCAGAGAAGAGCAGTTCACTAGGATTCATTATCTCATGCAGTATAGAATTTAATATTACTTATAGAGAATGTTACCTAGAGAAGACATCATTTAGAACCACAGCTTGGAAAACTGTTTACTCCCTGCAAAATCTGTGGTCCCTAAATACTGCACAGTAATGCAATATGTCAAATGTAGCCCTCCACCTCATCACACATATTTCCTAAGTAAAAAGTATCCCACACATAGTTATTAGATGGATGTCAGATAAATAAAAACATGTTTTCTTGTTCTCATGTGATATTGTGAGTGCATGGTACATAATTTTTGGTTGCATTCACCCTTATTGTTACAATCCTCTTCCAGTTTTTGGCTAAAAAAAAAAAAAAAAAGCAACTTACTCCTTATGCAATTTACCACAGATATTTGGGTGATCACCTCACTAACCTCCTAAACGTGGTAAAGTTTGCTGAAATGATTGTGTAGTGCAGACATCCAAGCTCCTGTTCTCAGCCAAACAAATCTTCCTTTGACTAGATATAGTGCTCAAGGCCCAAATCACCCTTCCACTGCAAAAATAATAATCATTGGAAGAGCCAAAGTTAGGTGAAAAATCTATGGCTTAGAGGCTGTAGAGCTCCTGATGGATCATGCCATAGGAAGGGTAGGGTTTGCCCAGCTGCAGGGGACAAGAGGCATATCAAACATCCTCATGGAAATACAACAGAGTACAGCAGTAGAAACGGAAGAGGCACAGTGCAAGCCTGTGAATCCAATAGGGTTGAGTGCACATCATTATCATGGCAAGGCACTGGTGCAAAATATTGTTCCAGCTCCATTGACAACAAGATCTAAGGCAAAAATTGCTAGCGTAGACCAAGCCTTAGTTCCACCAGAGCTAATGTATGTCTCCTCAAGGTAGGAATCACACCCCCAATCTTAAAGTGTAGACATACTGAAAGCATCATCATTAGTTGTAAAAATCAATACCCTGCTGAGATGAATGGGGGGCAGTTTGCACTTTTAAAAGCTGTTGCTTCTTTCAGTTGAAAATTCATCAGTTCACATTTTCAAAGGCATGTTCACGACAATATGGGCTAGAAATTAGTTTTAAATGAAAGTATACATGCCGCTGAATGTGAATTTGTCAGCTGATGCTGTAAAACAGTTCTTGCTGTCTGTTTTATCTCACAAGTGCTCAGTAGTAGACATGATGCACCAAGAGTGCACTCACTAGTATCTCTTACATAAAAGAAACAAAAGCAAACACGCGCACACACGAAAGCTGAAGACGACATCAGTGTGTTGGTTTTGTTTTTTGTTATAGGAAATCTTTGGGAAGAACTGAAAGATGACAGCCTGGCTGTGGATCCCTTGGTTCTCATTTCAACATCCCCAATCTCCTCTCAGTGCTTCCCTTCTCACTATCAGATGGATAGTAACAGCAGCAGCAATACCCTCACCACCCAGAATAGCACTCCACATAGCAGCTTACCCGACTTACAACTCACTACTCTTTACTCTGCCTTTATGGAACTGGATACAGTGTCCACAGCCTACTTGAATAATTCTGGATCCAAGCCTATAGCACTTGTGTGAACCACAAAACAACCCAGTTACATTATTTTTGTCCCAATACAGTCTTAACAGTCATACTGTCTTACTTACTCTTAGCACTTTCTGGTAAAATAAATCAGAACTGTGTCCATTTGAATAAGAACTATCTTTTTTCCCCAGAACTGGTCTGCAGGAAATTCAAGACTGCTCTCATACTATTGGTAGCGTATTTTTTTAAATGTTGAAAAAAATATGGCTCACTAGCTTAAAGCCAAAGTGATGTTGACCAATACAGCCATTAATAGCTTAATCAAGCCACCCATCTTTTGTATTTTCATAAACCAAATGAGCACCTGGAGAAAAGAAACAACTATCAAATATTTTTATGAAAGGTATTTTCAACTTAAGGCATAAATCAAGGCATACAGAAATAAAATCTTCTCCAAACACTTTTCTGAAGTTAGTGATGTCCACAACTTCTGCTGCAGACCACTACAGAAAATGCACATATTAAAAACATTTTCACAACCTCCTCAAAAGAAAGTTTGGCTGAAAGACACACATCTACTACAAACTATGCAAAAATTATGAGAGGATTAGCCTCCTGACAAAATAAAACAAAAAGCAATAAATACACTGTAGCAGGAAGTTTCACACATTTTAATGTGTTTAAAAAGGAATTAAAACTTTTTTTAAAAATAAAACCAACAATTTAGTCGAATTTTTACGTGGCGGGAAAATTATTCATATTTAGTCCCTATTTTTATCCAGATGGGCTGAGGAGGAGGAGGTATTTCACAACCTTTGAATCAAGATGTTGAAGAATACACACAGAGAACCAGCCACAACATTTTTGTGAAGTACTGTTGCATTGGATACTTTCTATTAAAATAGGATTTGAAATGGTTATTAAAAGTATGGTGTCAAGAACTTTTCAAATCATTTCAAATGAGATAGAAATTATATTTAAAAATAGCTATACCTGATTCTGGAAGAGGAAAAAAAGAGCAGCAGAAAATACCAGGGAATAATTTTTGTATGTAGAGGAAGGGTCTGGACAGAATACCAAATCATAATCCTTTGTGGATGATTATTTTTCTGATATAATGTCCATAGTAAGTGAAACCACTTTTGTCTCACGGAATCATAGAATATCAGGGTTGGAAGGGACCTCAGGACGTCATCTAGTCCAAACCCCTGCTCAAAGCAGGACCAATCCCCAACTAAACTTCTTTTCAGATTAAATGCTATTTAAATTTTGCATCTGGGTGGTCTAGTGCAGTGGTTTTCAACCTTTTTTCAGTTGGGGATCCTTCTGAATTTCAAATGGAGGTGCAGACCCCTTTGGAAATCTTAGACATGGTCTGCAGACCCCCACAGGTCCACAGATCCCAGGTTGAAAACCCCTGACTCCAAAGCCTTCCAAAACAGATTCTTTATGGGCCTATCAGGGAGTCTACAGGTTTGACTGACATGACCCTTACTCTACCTACTCTCAGGCAAAGCGAGCAGAGTGAGAAATATAGGAGAGTTTGCCAAGCTGCCCAATATACAAGGCAACATGGGGAGTACTAGGTAAATGTACCAGAGCTGGCAGGATGCCTTCTTGACCATCCAAACGATGATAGGAGAAAAATTGCAGGGTTTGTTACTCCTTTGTTAATGGCTGGCAGGAAATAGAGATATGAGGGGAAAGAAAAACTGTTGCATCAAAAGGAGCTGCAGAAAGGCACAGAATAAATTGTGGGGCAATGTCTTGACATTGTATTGTGATGTCTGCACCATGAGATTTCATCAATGTGAAGACAGGGCCACTTCAGTGCACCAACCCTAATCTCATCACAATGTGAGAACTTCTCTCCAGAATTATATTGTGGTTCTCTGCCATTCTATTGGATGACAGAGTAGCTTTTGTGCTATGCAACATTGAGTACTATTTGTCTAATGGAGCTTCTTTACATCTTACTAGAAATACATTATACCAAATAACAACAAAGAGTCTGGTGGCACCTTAAAGACTAACAGATTTATTTGGGCATAAGCTTTCGTGAGTAAAAACCTCACTTCTTCGGATGCATAGAGTGAATGGTATTGGCTCTTAGCACAAATTATGATAGATTGTTTATACTCAGGAAGAGCTATGTTGCAGCACTTTTTGTGCATTTCATTCAACAGTTTGTGTATTCAATTCACTGCACTAATATACTGAAGTTAAGTTTGGAGGGAAAAGTTATAACTTGTATTAAAAACTGCTGGATTGTCACCCTATTTGTGCTCATAGCATCAGGGAAAAACGAGCTGGAAGTATTTTCTGCTTAGAGAGGCATTGCCAAATAGTTTAGTTGACCTACTTTATTCTGGAGCTCTCCAGATTTCTAAATTAAGTCGCCAATCCTGCAAACACTTAAGCGCATGTATAACTTTACTAATGCAAGTAGTCCTGTGACATCAGTGGGGCTACTCACTTAAATAAAGTTATACACATGCTTTTGAGTTTGCAGGATTAAGGCCTAGAGTTTTCTGGACTTTGATTAATCTGTCCTGTCATTCTCCCCTTCCAGGATTAAAATAGGCCAAAACGTAATCTGGGTAAGAAAATTACTTTGTCTTGAAGCTGCCAAATCCAAATCTTTAAAGGTGATACATTATTCTAAATATCCATTTGAAAAACATATATTACTATATCCATCGATTTAAAAATTCACAAACACACACAATTGTCATGCTCTTGTGCTCCTTCTGCAGGTTCTACAGTAGTATTTAGCTAACACAATTCCTTGAGTTGTGCTAACATCACTGATAATAGTGGCAGAAAAACAAATAATCATCATGAAACACTGAGCAGGCCAGGGGAGAGAAATCCATATTTGCCTGAATTAAAAGGTTAAGTGTTGTAGAAAGACATTTTATTTTCAAACTTCTAACAGATTTAGAAACCATGGAAAATTCAGAAACGAGAGTTATTCACTTTCTTAGTTTACCTAAGAAAGCACCTTATACAGAATACAGTTAAGCATGAATTCAGTTTTTAAATGCCTGTTTAATTTCCTGGGTCCTGGCAATTCAGAGTTAGACATTTTGCTGAATGTAACTGAGCAAATATGCATGCAACTGTTCCATTTATCTTGTGAGGGCAACAGGAGATGCAGACTCAATTACATTTTGAGAGCAAAGACAATGGCTCAGTAAAGAGCATGTTTAAAATAAAGTTTATTTAGCAAATAATGTTACTTTTCAGTATTAAATTTGAAGTAATATATTATACATATTCACAAAATAAAAATCACATGGGCCTTGAACTTACCAAAAGATCAGCTTGCTCAGTTCCTTGTGTCTGTATGATGTCCCATTTACTTCAATGGGACATTGCAAAGCTTTGCCAGTGCAAAACACTGTAGGATTAAGACCATAAATCCTGATCCTGCAAAGCATTTAATAATCATGTGTGTAATTCAGCTCAAATGAGTAAGTCACACGTTTTAATAGCGTTTCATGATCAAAGCCTAAGCATCTGAGGGCCCAAACTTGTATACTTACTAGTTGATGTAGGCAGAGATTTTCAAATGGGCTGAAGGGAGTTAGATGCACAAATCCTACTGACTTTCAATAAGAGTTGGGTGCCTAACTTCTTTAGGCCTCTTTGAAAATTCCAGCGGTAATGTTCACTACTTCATTTGAGGTCAATGGGATTGTGGACAGCAAAAAGTACTACGCAAGTGTTTGCAAGCCCTACAAAACTAACAATCTTTCCAATATTTTACATTTTACAGAGGTTTTTTCCCAAGATAATATATAATAAAGTAACAAAAAGAACAAACAACAGAGGTACTAAAAGTATAGCCCTGTCATTCTACATCGGAACAAGACGAAATTGTAATAAAAATCTATTTGTGACTAAAAAAATCCCCCAAAACACTGCATATGAAAAAGATTTTTTTTAAATGATAAATTAGTTAAGGGCAACAGTGGCTGGAATTTGCCAGCAATGCATTAAATATCAACTATAAAGGCTCCAAATTCTATTATGGTAAAGATTTAAAAACAGAAAAACTAAGTTCAATTTCTGTTTTAAACTTTTCAACACATGGGCACAACCAATTCACCTACACATTGTGAACTGTTAGATTTGAATTTAATGGGCCAAATCCTCCTCTCAAATGCACAATGTATTAAGTCCATGTGGCTATTGTGCTTGTTGCTGCAATATATTCAGTAGTTTTCTTGTACGTCTAGCAGTATTCCACACTTTCTGGGTGATAGAATAAATTTTCCAAAGAATGAATAGGTATATTAAAAGCAAAAGAAAAAACAGCTTATTGTTTTATGTTTTCCTTGTAAATTTTTGTGTAATGACTACTTTGATGCATTATGACTGCACTAAAGTAAGTTATCTTTGCTATAATCTGTTTATATAAAAATATTTATTGTAAGCACCTTAATGTTTTATCCAATGTATTTCAGTGTTAAAGTGGTTGAATATTATGCAAAATTACAATTGATTATATGTTTTCTCTCATATTATAAAGAATAATGTTGGGAGGAAAAAGACTGCAAACTATTAACGAATTTGAAATTGACCACTCTTCCAAATTGTGACTTGTTTTTTCTAGCATAACATATATCTAAAGGTCTTACTGTTTTGTTTCAGTTCAGAGTCTGTGACTCTGGTAGCTGGGAAAGTTCCCTTGACATGGGATTCTCTCATCACACACAGATACTATATACCAGAAATGTAGGGCAATTATTAAAAAAAAAAATCAAAAAAAAAATCAAAGGTATAGTTCCCACCTCAGTACTATTTGGTTTTGATTTTTTTTTTTTTTTTTAATATTACCTCTGATGTGATGCAGCCCAGTATAAGTAGACTCTCTTTTCTTCGAACGCTTAATAACGGAACCACAGTTTATGATGCGTCGTACGTGGACATAAGATTTTCCAAAGGTGGCAATTCTACTTTAGTGTCTTCTGTAAAGAAATTTTTTAGGAAATTAAGGAGAGGCGGGGTTGAGGGGACAATATAAATTCCATATTTTTTCCTGCCCATGGCTAGTGGTGTTTGCTCACTAGTCAACCTGGACCAAATGTATTTGTAGATACCAGTTTTTCAGGGGAAAAAAGAGTAGTCTTCTAAAAATCTAAGTGTACTTAGCATCACAAATAGCTCACTAGAAAACAAAAGGACTTGCTTATGATTTCCTTCTCCAATGGTATGACTAGGAAGCATTTGCATGTAAAAGTTTAGTATGTTTTTAAAACGGTCCCTTTTAAATGCCTGATTTAAACTTCATAATCTCCCTAATTGCCAGTTTATTTTGGTGCTAACAACATTTTTCTGATTTCTTAATTTTTCAAAATTCTCTGAGCTTTTAACTTTACAAGAATTATGGCTAAAGGAGGCTGCCACCCATTCATTTCCCTTTTTTTATTTGTAAAACTACAATCTCATCTGAGGAACATTCACCTGTTTTATTGTCACTATCCACCTTCCAGGATATTTTCAATTAACTCTCTTTGCATCTCACTCAAATACCTGTGCTATATATAAACCACAGTATCTGGTCAACATATATTATGGAAATAGACAAAATTTTAAACTGTAAATTAATGTAATTTTATGTATCTTGAATATTTTTCTCTGTACACAATCCTCGACACTCAAAAGCATAACTGGTTTGTAGGTGCTTTCAAAAACTACCAACCAAATCCCACCACATGAGCAGTTGATTCAATTAATCAATATTAATGTTTCCATTTTTTGTAATACTTGAATAAGATTATTTTATACCTGTGCTCAAACACTTGTACTTAGCTACTGCATACCAAAAATAATAAATACTATCAAATGAGTGTTTGCTGACTTTCTGACAATCCCTAGTCTAAGACAAATAAAAATAAACTGTTTACAAGCTCAAGAGGGAAACAGACCGTTTGTCTTTTCCCTGATTCCCTCAACTCAGTAATATAATTGGAAGATTGAAGAAGTTCTACACTGAACTAATTGATTCTTCTGTTAAGGCAACTAAAATGCATACAATTTGAACCTAGACATTTATTGCCATATGGAGAAAGAGGCAGGAGTATTTGCCTGTGTGAAGAGTGATAACTGTGGCAAGATACACAAATAGTTCTGACTCACAATTAATCAAAATCAACAGCAATGAGAACAATGTCAAGGCATTTTAAAGTATGTGACCTTATTTTCTCCTATAGTTTTATAAAATCTTTGAATTCTGCAAAATTTAATGTTTAAATTGTTGAATGGATCACTCAGGTGATATAATAAGAAATGGGATAAAGACCCTCAATACTGATCAAAAGTTACCACCAGTTGTTGATGGTCTATGTGAAATGAGTTGATGGACGTAGCCTCATACCCAGCACATTGTGTAGTTCAAAAAATTACTGCAATCTGTGCAACATTCCGTATGTGTAATAAATATTGCTTTGAACAGTGGTTACTGAATATGTACTGTAGCTACTTTTTAACCTAAATAATTTACCCATTTTAACAAAATATCAAGAAGTATTAATGCTCATTATAGATTAATGGGAAGTAAAATTTCACATTTTAAATCTAAAATACTTTTGAGTTGCTTGCAAAAACAAATTCAAACTCACAATATTTTATTAGACACAAAATTAATCAATAAAACACTTATTATTAAGAGTATAACCACTTACATTACTTCATTTTGTTGGATACTATAAATGCTTGGGGCTCAAAGTGATATCAGCTAAAGGGGTTAAAGAGAAGATAATGTTTTAATTAAATACATTTTCAAGTGTATATTTCTTCCATAGTGAATGTTAGTATGGAGCCAGGCTTTGAAGGAGATGAAACTATGGCCTCTTCAAATAAAGATCCCCTTCTTCAAGGCTTTGGTCTCTGATTAGAAAAGGAATTTTATAATGCCACAGTCTGTTTTGTCATACATTTAGTACCTTACTCCAAAAGTAATAGCACTGACTTCAGTGGGACGAGTTGCCTATTAAGGTACTACTTATGATTTAGGGTATTAGAATCTGGCCCTAAATTGACAATGGGAGAACTTTCTTTGGCCCTTTGACCTATTGGCAGGTTAGTGAAGAATATGTTTTTGTATATATTTATTTTTATTATTGAGTGCTGTTTACTTTCTCATTCACCTGTTTTCCTGTATTAGTAAATACATACTTGCACCAAAATATTTATGCTTGGATAATACACTTCACATGCAGCATCCATAAAATTGACACAAGGCTGTTCAGCACATCTGAACATATATGCTGCATATAGCACGATACACTTATAGAAACATAAGAACGCTGCAGAAAATAAGATTAGTGTAGATATTCCCCAGATCGGAGTTCAGTAAAATTTATACTGGCATTTCTTCCACTGATGTAGCTGCACCAGTGCAAACTCCTAACACAGAACTGGTTTACACTGATGCAACATGATTTGTGCAATACAACGTACCCTAGGGTAAATTCCATGAGTGCAAATTGTTCTGCACTGGTGCAAACAGCATCTATTCTAGGTGTTTGAGTTGTTAATTGAAAACCTGATATGGCTAAGGCATAACAGTTTGAATTCTCCCACTAATAATCCGGAATTTACATAACTAACTTCTTCTGGCATTAGTGGAAGGAAAAGACGGTCAGTTTAAGTTTCCCCTGTATTGACAAAATACTACTTTTAGCTTTCCTAAAACTACAATGAAAGAATGAACTAACTTACACTGAACAAATTTGGGAAACCAGGCCAAATATACATGCGATATATAGCATAGGAATACAGTAGAATATTACACACAAATCAAAATAAATTCCCTCCCATTAAAAACAGCTAAACTTCTGAAAATCTGTAGCAATAATTTTGATGCAAAGTTTATGTTTTGTGCACCCATTTCCCCCAGGTTAGGAGACAATTTAATTTGTTTTTCTTTTTGATACAAATTTTTCTTTATTCTTATTCTAATAGTCCTTGGATGGGGTCCTGTGGGTTTAGAACCTGTCCTTTTTGTTGTATCTCCACTTTGTTTCTCTTAGCTAATTCATCAGCTGCCTGTCTGACCATGTTTTCTTTCTGGTCCTTTCTTCTCTACAAGCTCCAAAATGGCACTGGATAAATCCAGGTCTGCAAACAGGCTGTGTTTGTGTTGATAACTAGTTGATGGATTTGCATACTGTTTAGTCCTTGACTCCTTGTAGACATTTTTTCAGAGGTATTTCCCTCATCCTTATGTCAATGCTGAAAGACTGTATCACTAAGTGGTATCACTAAGTTTTTTCAAGCTGTTGTGGTACTAAATGAAAAAGTAATTGATTAATTATTCAATTTTTTACTGACATCATAGCTTCTGCTCGTATAGGGAGTAAGAAATCAAGGTAGGACGCAATCTAGGAAACTTCAGCATGGCAGTGCAGAGGATTAGCAAAATAGGTCAGACTATCCAGAACTCTGAATTTTTACTGGAAAATACTGTTATATGAAGTGGAATAATTTTTCCCAACACTCTCCTCATCAAGAAATTCGCTGCAGTTTTTACTTTTCTTAGTGGGCATAATATAGATGGTGTGTATGCTCCCTTTATGTCGCCGGGTGTGTTTATATTCAAATATCAGGGGGTAGCCGTGTTAGTCTGTATCTACAAAAACAACAAGGAGTCTGGTGGCACCTTAAAGACTAACAGATTTATTTGGGCATGAGCTTTCGTGAGTAAAAACCTCACTTCTTCGGATGCATAGAGTGAAAGTTACAGATAATGCCTGCATCTGTAACTTTCACTCTATGCATCCGAAGAAATGAGGTTTTTACTCACGAAAGCTCATGCCCAAATAAATCTGTTAGTCTTTAAGGTGCCACCAGACTCCTTGTTGTTTTTATATTCAAACGGATCCATCTACAGCTAGTCATAGTGTCAACAATTTTAATCGCCCTCACCCCAAAAACCCTGTATTTTCTCCTTAGCGTCTTTAAGTATAGCTTCTTTAAAGCCAGGTACAGGAAAGAGAGGCGCATAGATCCCTTCCTTCCCGCAGAGCTGAACGGCACTCATTCAGACAGCATGAATCGTGCCCCCGCTAAAATCATGACAGTAGCTTCTAAACGCGAGTAAAACTCGACAAGGGCCGCCCGCCTTTTCCTCGCGTTCGACGCCGGCGCCTTTCGGGTGCACGTGCGTCATGTCTGCACTTCTCCCTCCAGCCGGGGCCGGAACGGACACGCCAATGAAAGCGGAGAGTCTCCCCGAACCGCGGGAGCCCAGACGCGAAGGCCTAAGCCCAGCACCAGCAGTGGCAACGCTGGCACAGGTCGGGCACCAGCTGTCGCCGCCAGGACGGCGGACGGGAAGGGGGCGAGGCGCGGAGAGGCAGAAGCCCACCGAGCTCGCGAAGCCCTGCTGGGGAGGGCGGGTGGTAGCACACCCCTCACCCCCGCGGGCTGTTTTCGCCGTTGTTTCGCCCGCAGCCGCGGGGGTCTCCGGGCCTCTCGCCGCGCTCAGGCACGGCGCCCAGGGCCAGGTGTCCACACGCCGCCCCTTAAATCCAGGGGCTTCAACACCCCCCTCCCCCCATTTGCCACACACCAGCGCCTGCCAGCCTGGGGGGGGGGGAGCGTTCAGGCAGCGCTGCCCCTCACAGCCGGGCTCGCTGACATCGCCCCGCCCTCACCTCTCTCCGCGGGAGGAGCAGCCGCTCCTCAGGCTCAGCGCGCGAATTTCGGCCGTTGGGGCCAGCCTCCGCACGCTGCTCTCTGATTGGCTGCCCAGCCCCTCGCGCTTCCCCTCCCCCCGCCGGCGGCCCGTTCGCCGTTGGGATTTGAACAAAAGCGCGGGAAAGGCGGTTGGTCTGCCCTTGGATCGCTGGGGAGACTCGCATGAGGAGGGTGAGAGATTTCAGCCAAGTCTCCCTCCCCGCCCCGGGCGAGCGCCGCACCGTGGCAGCTGTGATGTGACAGCCCTTCCCCAGCCCTGACTCTCCTCGAAAACTGGCACAAACCCCGCAAGGAGCCACACGCCCACCCCAGGGCTGCACATGGGTCCCTCTGGAGTCCTGTTGGGTTTTAACTCTTTATCCTTGTATGCCTCCCCCCAGCGAGGTGTGGGGGCTGTGTAGCGGGCGCTGAGCTGACCCGAACCAACCGCCATGCCAACAGGCCAGTGGCAGGCAAGACACCAGTGCCTAGCTTGCTAGCAGGAGGCGTGCAGCCTTTGGCCAGCTCGATGGGCTCATTCTGGTAGTTGCTATAGCTTTGTATAGGATGGTTGCTGTTAATGCTTTTAAAATCAGTTTTAAAAATTAAAATAACCTTAGGGTTTATAATGGTCCCTGTTGCCTTTGAAAATTACTGCTAGCTAGTGTGCGATGCTCTCCTGTACTGCCGATGGCACTCCTGAGGGCATTCTGCGCCAAAACTTTAACAAGTCGGCACACAATATTTTAAAGTTCTGCAAATGTTATTTGTCAAATAAATGTGGAGGCTACACCATGTCATTGGGGAGCACAGGCCACTGGCAGCACAGAGGTGGGAGATCACTGTGCAGCTCCCCCTGGGATACAGACTCAGCAGTGAGAGTGCACCCAACCCTGACACAGCACAAGGACCAGGCCTGCCCCAGAAATACCCCAGAGCCCTGCCCCTCTGTGCCAGGTGCACCATGTGTGGGCAGGTCAGCTCAGCAAGGCAGGATCCAAGTATGGAGGGGCTTAGTGTTGGGGGATCCAGGTATGAGTTGAGAGGGTTTTGTGGGGGGCAATCTGGATGCAGTAAGCGCGCAAGGGGAGTTTGCAGAGCTTCCTTCAGCCAGGAGAGAAATCTGAGGGTGGGTCTAACCCGGTCCCAAATGCCGTGCAAGGGAAGAGGAAGTCCCATCCTCCCCAGCCCAGCTGGGACTAGCAGCTGAGCCCACCGCAGGGTAGGAGCCACCCCAGCTCTGCCTTCTGCCCCACAGTGATTTACCTCTCTGCCGGCTGCTCTGGGCCTCTGAAACATACTGTGAAGAGATTATTCAGAGGAGGACATTCTCAAAGGCTGCACAGGAGATGTTTTAAGGTAAGTCTAGGAGATTTGGAATTAGTTTTCAGAATGAAGGTTAATTAAAATAAAATCCATTGTTCAGTTAGAAGCTATTTAAAAGAGAGAAATGCAGCATATCCATTGCATTGTCAAAAAAGGCAATTAGATTGGTTTGTCATGATTTTAATTGAAAGATCCATACTGGCTATTCCTTATAACCTTGTTATCCTCTACCTGCCTATAAACTGATTGTTTAATAATTTGCTCCAGTATCTTTCCAGGTATTAAAGTTAGGCTGAGCGGGGTTGTAACTCTCTGGGTCCTCTTTGTTCCCTTTTTAAAGCTACGTACTATGCTGGTCCTTCTCCTAGGGTGACCAGATGTCCCGATTTTATAGGGACAGTCCTGATATTTGGGGCTTTTTTTCATATGGGCTCCTATTACCCTCCACCCCCTGTCCTGATTTTTCACACTTGCCCTCTGGTCACCCTACCTTCTCCAGACCTCCAGGAGAGGACATGTTGCATCTGGGCCTGTGATGTGAGGCTAGGGGGACCACTGTTGGTAAAACATTTGTCACGTTCCACTCCTTGCAGAGCAAAATGTCTCTTTCAATGATCTCTCTCAGCTGGTGGTTAAATCCTCTGTAAAGGGACACTGCCCCATCATGTTTGACCCAAAATTTACATTTTATAAAAAATATTTTACAAGACACATGCAAAATATTACTCTATGAACTATCTTCATTCCAAAGGTAAGCTTTGTCTCCTCTGGACAGTTTGTAACCCAAACACTGAGCTCAGTCCTGGGAGCTTCCTGCATGCTGAACTTCCTATCAATTTCAACAGGAGCCCTGTACACAGAAGGCTCGCAGGATGATACCCTTGTGAGTTTTTTGTTTGTTTGCAACCCTAGTTGTAATATTTTGTTAGAACATGACAATCAAAATGAATCTGACTATGCTACCCTTCTTCCTTCCATGTTCATCTGTTCCTTCTTCCTCATAGCCGCCTATACATGGAGCCCTCTTCACGACTTTCCACCATTTCCTTAAAATACACTTTATAAATAAACCTAAATTATTTCTGTTTTTAAGTTTCCTAAGTAACCTTCAAGGGGCATAGATCATCAACATAGAAAATGCATTCTCTTATTTCTGTAACCCTGAGTCTACTTCACCCCCACCAATTTTTCTATCATGTTATATCTTGTCTCAGTTTAGGACCTGACTCTATAAAGACTTACACACACACATTTAACTTTTTGCACTGAGTAGTCCATTGACTTCAAACCACCTAGTGATCTATTCATTGTCCAAGAAGAGATACATGTAAAAAGTAAAACTGATGAAAGAATAACTATGAAATTATTTTAATTTTAATAATTCCTTTGGTATAACACAGGTAAGGAAATGTTTAAAAGTTTGCTTTTCCATCCTGAGACTTTTAAAGGCACATGGAGGAAGTCTTGCAAGAATGTATTAGGATAAACAATTCCATTGAAATGAGCTCCTAACTATTATGGAGTATTCTTATTGAAGTTAACAGATTTTAATGTAATTGAATGCAAGCTACAAAAAGACAATGTCCTTGGAGAATGAAATAAAGGAATTAGAAGCCCAACATGAACACAGACGATGTGCCATAGTCTGTAAACAGTTGAGAAATGCTAGGAGTAATCAGAATTTTAGGACTGTCAAGTGATTAAAAAATTATTCGTGATTAATCATGCAATTAAAAAAATTAATCGCACTGTTAAACAATAATAGAATACCATTTATTTAAATATTTTGGATGTTTTCTACATTTTCCAATATATTGATTTCAATTACAACACAGAATATAAAGTGTACAGTGTTTATATTTATTTTTGATTACAAGTATTTGCATTGTAAAAAAAACCAAAAAAATAGTATTTTTCAATTCAGCTAACGTAAGTACTGTAGTGCAATCTCTTTATCATGAAAGTTGAACTTACAAATGTAGAACTATGTAAAAAAAAAAAAAAAAAAACTGGTATAAAAAATAAAACAATGTAAAATTTTAGAGCCTGCAAGTCCACCCAGTCCTACTTCTTGTTCAGCCACTCGCTCAGACAAACAAGTTTGTTTATATTCGCAGAGATAATGCTGCCCGTTTATTGTTTACAATGTCACCTGAAAGTGAGAACAGACATTCACTTGGCACTGTTGTAGCTGGTGTCGCAAGATATTTACGTGCCAGATGCACTAAAGATTCATATCTCCTTTCATGCTTCAACCACCATTCCAGATGACATGTGTCCATGCTGATGACGGGTCCTGCTCGATAAGAATCCAAAGCAGTGCGGACCGATGCATGTTCATTTTCATTATCGGAGTCAGATGCCACCGCCTCTGCCTCCTCCCCCTGAGTGGCCGCTGCATCCTGCTTCTCCCCTCTCCCTCCCAGCGCTTGCACCGCGAAACTGGACGGGGATTTGGGGGGGAATCCAATAGGGGCAGGGAGGGGCGAGCACCCACCGGTTGGCGCCTGTGGCAGAGGGTTGATTTTCTTTTTTGGTGGTTCAGGTTATGTTGTTTCCACCTCAGAGTGTTGCTTTTTTAAGACATCTGAAAGCATGCTCCACACCTCATCCCTCTCAGATTTTGGAAGGCACTTCAGATTCTTAAACTTTGGGCTGTAACTATTTTAGAAATCTCACAACATTTAGAAAATGAACATGTGCTGAGTCATCATCCAAGACTGCTATAACATGAAATATATGGCAAAACGCGGGTAAAACTGAGCAAGAGACATACAATTCTCCCCCCAAAGAGTTCACTCACAAATTTAATTAACGCATTATTTTTTTAACAAGCGTCATCAGCATAGAAGCATGTCCTCTGGAATGGTGGCTGAAGCGTGAAGGGGCATACAAATGTTTAACGTAAATACCTTGCAATGCTGTCTATGAAAGTTCCATGCAAATGCCTGTTCTCACTTTCTGGTGACATTGTAAATAAGAAGAGGGCAGCATTATCTCCTGTAAATGTAAACAAACTTGTTTGTCTTAGCGATTGGCTGAACAAGAAGTAGGCCTGAGTGGACTTGTAGGCTCTGAAGTTTTACATTGTTTTGTTTTTGAGTGCAGTTATGTAATAAAAAAAAATCTACATTTGTAAGTTGAACTTTCACAACAAAGAGATTGCACTACAGTACTTGTATGAGGTGAATTGAAAAATACTATTTCTTTTGTTTATAATTTTTACAGTGCAAATATTTGTAAGCAAAAATAATATACACTAATTTCAATTACAACACAGAATACACTATATATGAAAATGTAGAAAAACATACAAAATATTTAATAAATTTCAGTTGGTATTCTATTGTTTAACAGTACAATTAAAACTGCGATTAATCATTAATTTTTTTAATTGTGATTAATTTTTTTGAGTTAATCACATGAGTTAACTGCGATTAATTGACACCCCTACAAAATTTCTCTAGAAAAAATACAAAACATTTTCAGCATGATTAGTACAGTGATTAAGAAAATGGAAATAAGCCAGATAAGATACTGGCATATCAGCTAAGGTTAAAAAAAAAAAAATCAGAAAGCATTTGCAATGCTGTATAACTAACAGATAGTTGTCATTTTTCCTTTTTGTAGGTGTTTGTATTCATCCTATATATTTGTTCTTTAATAAACAGTGATAGACCTTTCTACTATTTGTTTGCAAACTCCTAGGTTTATAAGCAGAAGTGTAGATAATACTATTTTGTGATAAATCTGGAAAGGGCAATTAAATCTATTATCAATTAATATTTTAAACAACCTTCTTTTTTGCTAGCTCTACCATTGGCTTAGGTATTCAGTGCAATTACAGTCTGAAAGTCCACCTTCTTTCCCAAGGAAGATAAAGGGTCTGCATGCACACCATATTGGCCCCTATCTAACAAAGGATAGGTTACAGTTGTCCCACATTGAAGCATTTAACCTCAAGACTTTGTCTATTATATACAACCAATTTTAAAAACAGGTGTGCAACTTCCACAGAATAAACCATTACACATGAGTGGTTTCCTACTGCAACATTAATTAGTTGGGAAAAAGTACATACACTACTATCATGAAAGTGAGTCATTTAATGACAGACAGCACTGAGAGCTCCCCCAACTGGACACTCAAGAGGCTACGGTGTTTTAGGAATAATCACACTTGGCCAATGTGCTCTTAAGCTTCCCTTGGTCTGAGTAGACTGTAGTATGGTCTCTTTCCTTGGCACCTCTGGTATGCTTCCTGGGCATAGATTTTCTGTCTATTACCCTTCATGGAAATGGGACCTTGCAGCCCAGCTGTCCTACGCCCCAAGCAAGGACCAGTACTGACTCCTCAGTAACTTAAACACACCCTTTTCTCAGTGGTCCATCCTTGTGGATACTCTAGGTTTACAGTTCACACCTTCAGGGGAACATGATAGTTGAAGCAAACAGACACAGACTTTGGAAAAGTTACAAACCCGAATAACTTTTTACTATAGCTGGCATTAGAAATATACTGATCTAGACAAAATAAACACCTACACACAGTTCCCTGCCTCAGTTTCCTCATCACTCTTGAGCATTCTTTGGGCTTAGGTCAGAATCCTCTAGGGAGTCCAATTTCCACCCTCCTGCACATGACTTTTCTGAATCATGGAATGTCTGGTCTCTTTCTCTCTCTCTCCTGTGCAGCCAGTTTCCTTCTTCCTCAGCTGGGTCCCATAGTTAAAAAAGGCCCCACTCTCTCTTGTCCAAGATTTCTTAATCTCCGTGAGTACCTCTTCGTTGTCCCCTCTCTCCTCCCACTCCCCGAATCTCTGAGGCTTTGTTGCTTTTTACACCAAGCATTAACACCTGATCTTGGTTCTGCTTCTGGGGAAATTCCACTGCTCTTAACTTCCTCCCTGCTGCAAACTTGGTCTGACTGATTTCCCCTAGGCTTCAGCCATGTCATTATCCTAAGGCAGGGGTGCCCAACCTCTGGCCCATGCGCCGTACATGGCCTACCAGAGCATTTCATAAGGCCCGCCGTAGCCTACTTCAACACAATATACTAATGGCCAATTCATTAGTATTTTGTCATGTTTACATCATTTTAGTTTACACAAGGAAGGTATGTAGAATCTATCTGGCCCACACAAGGTTATGCTTAGGTTTATGTGGCCCTCCTATCTGGGTAATAAGTTGGGCATCATTGTCCTATGGTGCTCCTTCAGTGTTTAATGACCCTCTGTTGTCCATGGTCTGGAAGAGAGACAGCCCCTGATAGCAGATGGTTGACTCCGCAGGCACTAAGGCTTTGTCTACACTGTGCACTTTACAACAGTGTGGCTGTGCCGCTGCAGCTGCGCCGTTGTAAGGTGCACTGTGTAGCACTCTACCACCAGGAAAGAGCTCTCCCGGCAACAAAATAAAACCACCTCCAACGAGGGGCAGTGGTTTTGTCGCCGGGAGCACAACTCCTGCTGACGAAGCGCTGTTCACACCAGTGCTTTTCATCACTAAAACTTTTGTTGTTGAGGGGCGTATTTTTTCACACCCTTGAGCAACAAAACTTTTAGTGACCAAATGCCAGTGTAGACAAAGCCTAAGACATTCAACAACTAGCATTCATACGTTGTACATAGGGAGATGTCCCCTCCCCCAAATTGTCACACACTGGTAAAGTTTAAATAAATAAATGTTAGTTGGTAATCTTGGCAGTGCCCCTTTAATAAGACAATAAGCAATATACTTTAAATAAAATGTCAGAGCATGTTATCTGGTATAGTGCAGAGATGAGACTCTTAGTCATCAGAGAAGCTTCAGACAACTTTCAGAGTTGACTTAATTTGATCTACCGCTACCGTATTTTAATATTATTCCTATATTTTAATTTCTTTTAATGCAGGAAAAGCTTCTGTTATTTGCAGTATTACATAGAGTTGAATTAGGAGTTAAATTAATAAATTAGGTTCCCAGCCACATATGAGAATTTTGTTTAATTGTACATTTTTGCCTGTCAGAAAGGGATAGACAGAGGAAGTGTGTGTTAATGTTCATTGTGTCTCTCCCACAAACTGTTTATGCTGTCCATGAAGGAATTAAAAATAAATCTTAGCACTTGCATAGAAGTTTACATTTTCAAAGTGTTATATATATCTAATAATCCTCCCATTGCTACTGTGAGGTAGCTAAATAAAGAAGATGGGAAGATTACTGGCACACTAAATGTTAGTAGTGAGATGATAGGCCTGTGTGTAAGTTAGGCTGTGTCCACAGTACGGACCTTACAGCGACACAACTGTATCGCTGTAGCTACACCGCTGTAAGGTCTCCTTTGTAGTCGCTCTATGCCAGCAGGAGAGTGCTCTCCCACCGGCATAATTAAACCACCCCCAACAAGCGGCAGTAGCTATGTTGGCAGGAGACACTCTATCACCAACATAGCACTGGCCACACCGGCGCTTTTGTCGATAAAATTTGGGTCGGTCAGGGGTGTTTTTTTACATCCCTGGCTGACAAAAGTTTTACCAACAAAAAGTGCTAGAGTAGACAAAGCCTTAGTAACTAGACTGAATTTTCAGGCATATCTTTCCAAATTCTGTATGAAATTTAATGAACTTGAGGTAATACCAATTATGGCTCCTTTAACTGCAGAGTTACCGTAATTCAAATTAACACTGCCTTTGGCTGTGTCTGCACTTTGAACTGGGGTGTGATTCCCAGCTCAAAGCATACTCGCGCTAGCTCTCATCAAGCTAGCCTACTAAAAACGGAATAGCCACAGCAGCATGAGTGGCAGGAGGGAGATAGCAACCCCAAGTACATACCTAGTGCGCCTGATGGGCATGCACTTACACTGCCATGGCGACACTATTATTACCGTGCTAATTCAAGGAGAGCTAGCACAAATATGTCTCATTGAGCTGGGAAATCACACCCTCGTTTTAAAGTTTAGACATACTCAGAGTGAGAGCAGCCCTACTGCAAAACAACGGAGATGCATGGAGTGATAGGATTAGCAGCATAGAGAGATTGTGTTAGCAGCTGGTAAATTGTGCTCATGTGGGCTTTAGGGTGAGCCAACCGACTCAAGTTAAAAGCACCACCACACTTGTTTTATGTGTTTGGATGGATGGGACTTCAGTTAGAGTTAACTATGTACATAGTTTCTCTTCACTGCAGTTGGAAAGAGGGTTGCAGGGCACTCTTCCGCTTTCAGGAGAGGAATTCCTTTATCATCAAGTACTTTGGGCTAGTCTACGCTGGAAGCGCTATAGTGGCACAGCTGCACCAATGCAGCGCGTCTGCTGAAGATGCTTTCTGCCGACAGGAGAGAGCTCTCCTGTCACTCACGGGGGTGACTTATTCACACCTATGAGTGACATAAGTTATACTAACATAACATGTAGTCAGGGCCGGTGCAACCACTAGGCGGCCACCTAGGGCACCAAGTGGTTGGGCACGCCAAAAAGCAGTGCCCCAAACTTTTTTTTTTTAAAACAGCAGAACACAAGGCTGCCGCTGCTTCCCGGCTCCAGAGAGGCTGCCCGCAGCGTGGCCAGTTCCTCCCCCGGGGAGGAGCCGGCGGCAGAGTGGGGAAGGGGAGGGTCTAGCACTAGCAGCTGCGCCTTGTTCCACGGGCCGAGTTGGGCTCCCCGCTGCCCCCGGGCTCTCGGCGGTGGCAGCAGCAGGCTCGGGCATGGGGAGGAGGGGGCTGGCTGGCTGTGCCACCGCCGAGAGCCCCGGGGGCGGCAGAGAGCCTGGTGCGGCGCAGGGAAGAAGGCGCAGCTGCGCTCTGCTCTTTGGGCGGAGAAGCTGGGTGTCTACTCAGCCGGGCCGCAGGCAGCGGCACGGGGCCGCGGAGCGCTGGGGGGTGCGCAGGTCCAGTCCCTGGCCTGGGGAATGGTGTATGTGGGAGCAACCCGGGCACCCCTTCCCCACCCAGCGCCACCCCCTCCAATTCCCACCAACCAGCTACCGTCTCCCCTGTGCACCCCCCTGCCCCAACAACCCACCCTGTCCTGCCACTTTTGCCTCTGGGCAACCTCCACCCAGCAACACCCCCCTCCCAGCCAGCCACGGTCACCTGCACTCCTGCATCAACGTTGGGACCCCCCCCCCCACCTGCCATCTCCCTTCTGCCCACTCCTCCCTTGTGCAAACCCCTCCGTGCCACCTTCACCCCCCTGCAACAAACCCCGGGCACAGACACCCCCCTGCCTGCCAGCCCCTTGCAACAACCCCCTCCTGCCCACTTCTCCCTTGTGCCACTCCTTCCCTGCCACTACACACTCTGCAACGTGCCCCTTTTGCCTCTGTGCAATCTCTTCCCTGCCACTACACTCCTGCTCCCTCCACCTCTTGGCCACCTCCACCCCCTGCAGCAATCCCATGCACCCCCCTCTCTGCCACCTTCACCCCCTGGAAGAGCCCCCATATGACCCCCCCTCTTTGCAGTCCCCCTGTGGCCCCTCACTTTGTGAACATCTGGGCCCCTGGGGGGAACTTGGCCATAGGAAGGTGAGGGCTGGACATCTGGGGGGGGGGGGCGCGCAAGATGGAAGTTTCACCTAGGGCGCAAAATATCCTTGCACCGGCCCTGCATGTAGTGCAGATAAGCCCTTAGGTTTATGCCTCTCGCTCCAGTTGCCTCAGCTGAAATTCAATTATACTGCCATAAATACAAGAGCATGTGAACACATGGAAGTATTTCATCACTTGGCTGGGTTGTATTAGTTGTTTGAACATGAATACACTGTCTTGAACTAACAGCTTCATTTACTGCCAATTCAGAGTCTGGAGAAGTTATTTTCAGATGCTGCTTGGTGCATTTCAATACAAATAGCTAGATAGAAAAAAATCTAGAATTCTTGTATTTAGAATGCAACGAATGGGAGGCAATGCTTCAGAGTTTGGAATTCTATTAGCAAGCAGCCCAACTGCTCACAAATGTTTTGGGCAATCTCCAGCGGCACTAGAATATGCTAAATCAGGGGGTTGTATCCATTTAAATGAAAAAGAGGAGTCTTAGAGTTTGCCTATATTACAGAGTCTGAGTCCAGGTCAGCTGACACTAGTTCACAGGGCTATAAAATATCAATGTAGATGTTCAGGCTTGGACTGGAGCACAGTGTCTCAGAGTCCAGACTGCAGCCTGAGCCATATCTACGCTACAATTGTAGAGCCAAAATATAATTTCTTTTTCAAACAGTAAAGAAGCCTGCTCCAATACCCTTGGACTGGAACCACTTCTTTGCTATTACCAGTCACTTTTTGTGTGGCCTCCCACCACTTTCCCTATAAAACCGGAACTACAAACAGCATTATAACCACACTCAGATTTGGCTGTTCACCAACAAACACAAACCAGTGGAGTTTCAGTAAGATGTATTCATGCAGTGCTGTCCTGCTCTCCCTGCATGCTTCATTTTTATAAGGAGATTGTAACAGATAAGCCTAAGATTTCAAGAAAGGAGCCAGCAATGATAGGATTATGGAAATATATGCATACTGTATTCCTATAACAGTTAGGATTTGGCAATGGGGTGACCTAGCCTACAGAGATTTTAATAGCTTCCACTCTGTTTTAGAGCAGGGTTCTCAACCTTTATCTTTCTGAGGCACCCCCATCCCCAACATGCTATAAAAACGCCACAGCCCATTTGTACCACAACTGTTTTTCTGCATATCCAGAAGATTAAAAGCCAGGGCCAGCGTTAACAGGGAGCAAGCATGGCAATTGCCCGGGGCCCCAAGCCCCATGAGGCTAAGTTGTTTGGGCTTTGGCTTCAGCCCACTATCCTAGGCCCCAGTGAGTCTAACACCAGCCCTGTTCTCTAGTTTATTTTGGTGGACCCCCTAAAACCTGCTTGCCATGGAGCCCCAGTAGAGAAACAGTGTTTTAAAGGACTATTAATTTAAAAACCTACTATCCTCAAGGAGCAAAATATTTTGGACTTGACCACCTTGACCCTTTAATTTTCAAGGTGAGCTAATATGAAATTTCACTGCCCCCATATATTTGCTGGAACTAGGAAAAATATACCCATGCACTTATTTGAGTGCTTTTATATGCAGATGATTATCAGAAAAAAGTTGAACTGTAAAGTTATATATTTTGTACAGGAAGTTCAGAAATAAAATAGTTTCCTCCACCCTGCTCTTTCTCAAATCAAAATGCAGCTGGTACACAACCTGAAACAGGAAGGAAGAGAAAATCAGTTCGAGTACTTGCTCATATCAATTCCAATTAGGCGTGCGCGCGCTGTGTGCACGATCAGAGAATTTTCTACCCTAGCAACACCCGGTGGGTCGGCTGTGGAGCCCCCTGGAGTGGCACCTTCATGGTGCTGGATATATACCCCAGCTGACCCAGCGTCCCCTCAGTTCCTTCTTACCGCCCGTGACGGTCGTTGGAACTGTGGAGCGTGACATAGTTGTTCTCCACTCTCCCTAGCTTTACTTGTTCATTCTTGTAGATAGTTGTTGGTTATACTTATAGATTACAAAACTATTAACAACAAACTACTAGAGTAGTTATAGTTAGCGGGGGTTAAGGGGGCTTTTATCCCCCCTTTTCCCACGGCGCACAGCCGGGCTCATGCCCAAGGCTCCTGGCTTTAAGCCGTGCGCGACCTGTGCTAAGCCTATGTCCACGAGAGACCCTCATGACTCTTGTCTGAAGTGTCTAGGGGAGTCTTACCAGACGGACAAGTGTAAGATCTGCAAGACTTTCAGGCCCAGGACCAAAAAGGAACGGGATTTTAGACTTAAGCAGCTCCTTATGGAGGTGGCACTTAGCCCAGATCTTCCTTTGGCACGCCAAGTTCTGGCACCAAGCGCCTCGGTGCACAGCGCCCCAGGGGCACCCTCCGGTATTGCACCGCAAGGAGACACCGATAAGGACTCACGGCACCGTGTCTGCCGCAAGCCCCTCGGCGCCGTTCCCTGTCTCCGGGACATAAGACCCCGCAAGACCCAGGACGCTGCCGTCCAACAGGCACCAGCTCCCCCCGCACCGGTGGTAGAGCCAGTGGTAGTGTCCGGCTTCAGAGCGCCAAAGGGTGCAGGCATCGTCGACACCGTTGACTCCAGCACCGGTTGTAGGGCCGTTGAGTCCGGTGCGGACTGGCTCACCGCCTCGTCCTGTGGTTGAACCCTGTCTCCCTTCTACGCCAGAGACATTTGCGACGGCGAAAGACCCCATCGCCCTCACGGAGCCGGCGCCATCTCAGACCGCGGCACCGCATCGCCTACGCACGGTGCAATCCAGGGGCAAGCCTGCCCTGATACGCCCTCCATCTCCGAGCGTGGACTCGCGGCACCGCTCCCGGTCTCGGAGCAGGTTCCGACGCCGCTCGCAGTCCCGGCACCGATCTTCTTCTCGCCACTGACCTGAGCATCGGTACCAGTCGGAGTCCAGACGCAGTTCCCGGCACCGGTCTGAGCGCCGCTCCCGGCACCGAGTCTACAGATGGTCTTAGTCTTCGCGATCCAGATCTGGATCCCGGTACCGGCATGGCCATCGGCCCCGTTCTCGATCCCGGTACCACTCCCCAGCACGCGCAGAGACCGCTCGCCTGTGGACCGGCACCGCTCCAGGACGAGCCCCTGCAGTCACGCTCGGCACCGCCCTGGCCCTCAAGCTCGGCGTCTCGCTCGTCGGAAGAGGCTTCCCGCTCAGCATACCCTGCTCAGGGTCAGGCTGCAGACGACTTGGGCCATTGGCAGGAGGGGGCAGAGGACCCTAGACAGGACCCTGCACATTGGTCTTTCTGGACCCCATGGGCATATCACCAAGCTCAAGGGGCTCCACCAGCGGCCTCTCGCTCGGCACACTCTGAGCCCAGGGTACCTGAGGCCACCATCTCCCGTCCTCCTCCAGGGGGCATGAAGGATCCCGTGCCAACACCCACGCAGGTCCCAGACCCCGGTGCAGGGGATCCTGCACATCAGGGACCCTTGGAGCCGGACCCTCATCTGGATCCTTTACCCCGAGGCATCCTTCTCATCCTCCCCAGATGAGGCGGTGGCGGGCACAATCACCTCAGGCCCACCTCCAATAGACCTCCGTGCCCACCAAGACCTGTTACGTAGGGTGGCACAAAACATGGACCTACAGGCAGAGGAGATAGTGGAGGTGGAGGACCCGGTGGTGAGCATCCTCTCAGCTGATGCCCCATCCCGGGTGGCGTTGCCCATTATTCGTACGATCCAGGCTAACGCTAATGCCATATGGTAAACCCCGGCCTCCATCCCTCCCACTGCCAGAGGTGTAGAGAGGAAGTACTTTGTCCTCTCTAAAGACCATGAGTACCTCTATACACACTCTCCACCGTGTTCACTAGAGTAGTCTCCTCAGTGAACGCAAGAGAGCGTCATGGTCAGCAGGTGGCAGCGCCCAAATCGAAGGACGCCAAACGCTTTGATTTGTTTGGACGTAAGGTTTAATCAGCGGGGGGTCTGCAGCTCAGAGCCGCAAACCAACAGGTGCTCTTGAGTCGGTACAATTACAACTCATGGAATTCCATGGGTAAATTTAAAGAGTTGCTCCCCCCAGGACTCGAGAGGAGTTCGGGGCCCTAGTGGAGGAAGGTAAAAAGGTGGCTAGGACCTCCTTGCAGGCCTCCCTGGACATAGCGGACTCTGCTGCCAGGACACTAGCATCTGGGATAGCCATGAGACACATCTCCTGGCTTCAGGTATCAGGGTTACCGCCAGAACTGCAGCAGACCCTGCAAGATCTGCCGTTCGAGGGCCAGGGGTTGTTCTCGGACAAGACGGACTCTCGGTTGCAGAGCCTCAAGGACTCCAGAACCATCATGCGGTCCCTGGGGATGCATGTCCCAGGACCCCAGCGCAGGCCCTTTAGGCCCCAGCCACAAAGGTTCTACCCTCCTCGTCGTCCAAGACAGGACTTCCCCAGAAGGCGGGGGCGAGGTGGTAGACGGAGGTCGACCGGCCCCCAACCCGGTCAGAACCAAGGCCCTCCTAGACCACCTTCAGGGCCTAGGCAAAATTTTTGAAGGTGCGCTCGAGGACGGCGGGCCAGCCACTACCCAGGATCCATTCCCTTTATTTCGGGATCGCCTCTCCCGTTTCCACTGTGCTTGATCCCTTATAACCTCGGACCGTTGGGTCCTTCACATGGTGGAGAGGGGATACACTCTCCAGTTTTCTTCGTTCCCCCCCACCTCCCCGTCCCTCTTCAGGGACCCTTCTCACGAGCATCTCCTTACACAGGAGGTTTTTGGGCTCCTCTCTATGGGGGCCATAGAGGAGGTTCCGTCAGAGTTAAGGGGCTGGGGGTTTTACTCCCGCTACTTCCTGATCCCCAAAGAAAAAGGGGGTCTGCGACCCATTTTAGATTTACGCGGACTCAACAAATTCATAGTAAAGTTGAAGTTCTGCATGGTCTCCTTGGGAACCATCATCCCTATCCTGGAGACTGGTATGCCGCCCTCGACATGAAGGATGCATATTTTCATATAGCAATCTACCCCACACACAGGCGCTTCCTTCGATTTGCAGTAAACAATGTGCACTACCAACTTGCCGTCCTTCCCTTCGGCTTGTCCGTGGCTCTGAGAGCGTTCACCAAATGTATGGCTGTAGTGGCAGCATACCTTCATCGACAAAGAATACAGGTGTTCCGGTATCTAGACGACTGGCTGGTGCGCAGCCGCACCAGGGAGCAAGTTCAAGCTCACGTCCAGATAACACTACAAACATTCCACGAGTTAGGCATTTTATTCAACAAAGAAAAGTCCACTCTGGAGCCAACCTAGAGAATAGAGTTTATTGGAGCAGTCTTAGACTTCAGACTTGCCAGAGCTCTTCTGCCAGACACTTGGTTTCACACCATCACAATCATCATCCACGGACTCCAGGTCTTCCCGATCACCACGATAAGGACGTGCCTCGGTCTGTTGGAACACATGGCCTCTTGCACTTATGTAACCAGGCATGCCAGACTTCGGCTTCGCCCACTTCAGGCCTGGGTATCATTGGTGTACCGTCCTTATCGGGACAACTTGAACAGGGTGGTCACGGTTCCGAACTTGGTCTTGACCTCTCTCACCTGGTGGCTGGATCACAAGGCGGTTTGCGCAGGAGTGCCGTTTCACGCCCCACAACTCTCCCTGCACCTGATCACGGTCGCTTCATCTCTAGGTTGGGGCGCTCACCTCGGGGAGCACCATACACAGGGCCTGTGGACCGCATCCCAACTAGCTCTGCACATCAATGTTCGAGAGCTGATGGCGGTGAGCCTAGCCTGTCAGGCATTTCTTGGTCTCCTACATGGCCGTTGCGTGTCAGTCCTCACAGTCAACACCACGGCCATGTTCTACATCAACAAGCAAGGAGGAGCCCGGTCATCTCTCCTATGCCAAGAGGCCATTCGCCTGTGGGAGTTCTGCATTGCCCACTCGATACATCTCATGGCATCATTCCTCCCTGGAGTCAAGAACACTCTAGCAGACCGTCTCAGCAGATCCTTCCACATGCACGAGTGGTTGATTCGCCCGGATATCATCCATTCCATCTTCCAGAGGTGGGGATTTCCCCAGGTGGACTTGTTCGCCTCATGCACCAACAGGAAGTGCCACGTGTTCTGCTCCCTCCAAGGCTCCCTGTCGGACGCTTTCCTCCTATCGTGGAAAGACCAGCTGTTCTACGCTTTCCCTCCATTTCCACTGGTCCACAGGGTACTGCTCAAGCTATGCAGAGACAAGGCACGTAAGATTCTAGTAGCTCCAGCTTGGCCAAGACCGCACTGATACACCACGCTTCTGGAGCTATCGGTACAAACTCCGATCACGCTTCCTTTGTGCCCGGACTTGATCTCTCAGGACCACGGCCGACTCTGTCACCCCGACCTGCAATCGCTCCACCTTACAGCGTGGATGCTCCATGGTTGAATCGGACAGAGCTACGATGCTCACATCCCATGCAACAGATTCTGCTGGGAAGTAGGAAGCCCTCTACACGGACCACTTACTTAGCCAAGTGGAAACGTTTCTCCTGTTGGTGTGAACAGCGGGCCACGCCCCCCTTGCAGGCATCTATTCCACTTATACTTGAATATCTGCTATCCCTAAAACAGGGCTTGGCGATATCTTTGGTCAGGGTTCACCTGGCCGCTATATCGGCGTTCCACCCTGGAGAACACACTTCCTCGGTCTTCTCTAACCCGATGATAGTCAGATTCCTCAAGGGCTTAGACCGGCTATACCCACAGCAATGTCAACCCGTTCCGGCGTGGGATCTTAACCTGGTTCTCTCCAAGCTCACAGGGCCCCTCTTCGAGCCATTGGCTACCTGCTCACTCCTTTACCTATCTTGGAAGACAGTCGTCCTTGTAGCCATCACTTTAGCAAGGCGTGTTTCTGAAATCAGGGCGCTCACGTCTGAGCCTCCATACACAGTCTTCCATAAAGACAAGGTGCAGCTTCGCCCCCACCCTGCCTTTCTTCCCAAGGTGGTATCAGCTTTTCATGTGAACCAAGATATATTTCTCGCCGTCTTCCATCCTAAGCTGCACGCCACCCGTCAAGACCAGCGTATGCACTCCTTGGACGTACGCAAGGCCCTTGCTTTCTATATTGAGCGTACGAAGTCGTTTAGAAAGACGACGCAACTCTTTGTTGCAGTGGCCGACCGGATAAAAGGCTTACCGGTCTCCTCGCAACGTCTCTCCTCTTGGATCACGTCCTGCATTCGTGCTTGCTAGGACCTGGCCGGTGCCCCGACGCCGCACCTCACCGCCCACTCCCCGAGGGCCCAAACCTCCTCAACTGCCTTCCTGGCTCACGTACCGATCCAGGACATTTGTAGAGCAGCGGTTTGGTCATCGGTCCACACCTTCGCTGCTCACTATGCGCTTGTACAGCAGTCCAGAGACGATGCTGCATTCGGATCAGCGGTTCTGCACTCAGCGATGTCTCACTCCGACCACACCGCCTAGGTAAGGCTTGGTAGTCACCTAATTGGAATAGATATGAGCAAGTACTCTAAGAAGAAAAAATGGTTACTCACCTTTGTAACTGTTGTTCTTAGAGATGTGTTGCTCATATCCATTCCAAACTCGCCACCCTTCCCCACTGTCGGAGTAGCCGGCAAGAAGGAACTGAGGGGGTGCTGGGTCGGCTGGGGTATATATCCAGCGCCATGAAGGCGACCCAACAGGTCTTGCTAGGGTAGAAAATTCTCCGACGATCGTGCACACAGCGCGCGCACACCTAATTGGAATGGATATGAGCAACACATCTCGAAGAACAACAGTTATAAAGGTGAGTAACCGTTTTTTACGAAGTACTCCAAGCTTCAGAAGGCCAACAGCAACAGAAGCAAGGGTCACTATAAAAATGGACACTCACTTCCCTGCAGTTGCTAAACAAGTTACTTTCATAAAATGACAGAATTGATTAAGAACAAAACTTGGTTTCAGGAATTATTTTGTAGGAGGGAGAGGTTTTGCTTTAAGAGTTCTGTATGTGAATCATTTAGTCTCAACTAACTGATTCAATCTTTAGAAGTATATATAGGTTAGCTATTAAATATACTTTAATAAAATATATTTTATAGCTTGTCCAAAACTCGTTTTAAAGACAGACAAGTTTCTGAAGTGCACCACCTCATGCTATTAGAAATAATTTACATGTTATTGTTTCCCTGTCCAGCACAGAAAGTGGTTGAAGATAGAAAACATTGGGACCATTGACAGCACAGAGCATGAAGGAATTCTGCAATCTATATTCCAAGTATCAAAGTCTCATATTCATTAGTTTGTTCTATGAGTTCCAGTATGTAAGTTCTATTCTCTTGCTAAACAGTGCTTAAGACATCCTCAGTTGCTCTGACAAATTAAAATGTACTACAGTTGTCAGATATTCAAACAAAAATGGATTGCTTTATTCTAACTGCTCCAAGCAATACTCAACTTCACTGAGGTTTAGCCACCATTTCATGAGCAACACTTTGTTTGCACTAGTCCCAATAATTCTAGGATTAACATAGCTAGAAATGTCAAGAACTGAAATTAGATTATTCTTCATATTAGATAGGGTCAAGACTGGTGCCACACACTAGCTACTTCAATTTCAGTTCATAGAACCTAGACAGCTATTACAGCTGTACACTAAATTCAGAATTTGATTCTACATGGTAAGCGTTGCAGATTGCACAGGAGAGTATCCTGTTGCAATAGAAAGGGAAGCTCCCAGTTCTGTACAATACACTCAGAATAATCTATGCCTCAAAATACTCCCACCAACCTGACACCTATGTCATTTTCCAGGTTACTGATTTTTTGGGTTCACTACCCTTTTTTCAGTTGTGCTGTGTGGTGAAGTAGAGGGTTTGTTTATAGTGTACTAGTGTCGGACCTACTTCCCTTTGTATAAACCGTACACATTAATAGGCAAATGAGATCCCCAGGTTAATTCTAAGGCTTGAGTATTTAATACAAGGACTAAATATTGAAGCAATGTTATAATGCTTTGAAATAAAGTTTTAAAAAGCCAGTGTCCTTACCTATGTTACTACACTATCACCATCTGAGATTATTAAAACTCAGTTTTTAATTTACTTTTCACTATACTTTTCTTTTGTTCTTTGTTATGCTTCCAACATTAGTTTAATTTTCTGGTAGTTATACACTAACAGAAGACTGGGCTGCAAATACTGTAACAATGTTTAAATTTGAACAAGACAGCTCTTCATTAAAATGCTTCTAGTGGACAATTTGCTGTAAAGTGGAATAATACATTAATCATACAAAATACCAACATTCAATGCAAACAAACAAACCACCATTTTTAGGATCAATAATTTACTTTTAATTTTTTTAAACATTTTGCAGTTTGTTACAGGAAACAAAATACTTGCTAATGAAAGATACATATTTTAACCCCTTTTCCAAAATAATGGAAATATTTAAGCATATTCCCTAACCTGTAAATACTGATGACTGGACCGGCAATATTAAATAGTTTTGCGTGAGTGTATGCACTCACTATTTGGACTCCTTGTGTTCATTACTTTTAACATCTACACTCCTACCCCCTATAGAGAGACCAAATAAAGCAAACCAAGTGCTCAAACCAATGCCAGTCAGATGGATTGACTGCCAGGGTTTATATTCTCCATGGCAACTTGCTCAGTTTCCTTCAATTCCAGAAGGAAAAACAATCCTAATTCTTCCAACCCCAGGTTCTCTGCATGGCAGTGCAATGTATTTCCACTAAGTGAGCTACAGTGGATGTTCTTACTGGAAACTGAAGTTAGACAACTAACAAGATACAAACATTTATAAAATAAAACTTGATAAAAATGTTGCTAACGTTATCCCAATGGAATTATCCCTAGATTTTTACTTTCCTTCCACCAAAAATATATTTTTATTTTATAAATACATATATTTTAATACAGACAATCCAATCTGATTTTATGCAGAAAAGTCACATTCAGATAGGTATTCTCAGTGTAGCATTAAAGTAAAAGCAGACATTACAGTAGGCATTAGCACAGTGATTCTAGGGAAGTTCACTAAATCATATAAATGGATCTACAAATATACAGTACCATCTGTTTAGACTATGCCATGATTCAGAAGATAATGCATCTGGCATTTCATGACCATCATATCACTCTTGTGTTTGCATGTTGATATATAGCTGTCAGAATTTTAAGTATAAATCTGATTTTAAAATTAAAACATTTATGTAAACTTCACTAGTACTTACATTTGGGGTTTAGAAAAACAATTGCTAACAGAAGCTATGAGCTAAGGTTTTCATTTAACAGAAAAACATTTAAAGCTGTCAGAACTTTATAGTTCTTAGCCCCAGTTAACCAAAATCTACCATGTAGTTTCTCAGTTGTTCCACTTCTGTTTCTTTCAAGTGGTAGCACTTGTTCCTGGAATCCAGCTCCTAGTCAGACCTGGTTAACTGGAGCTATTTGCCAACAACTTCTCACAGAGATGACATATTTATTAACAGGTTAGTCTTACAATACACACGAGGCATGGAGGTTGAATGTCAGGAGCACCAACTAAATGACAGGTGCTGTTCAAACAAAACAAACAGTTCCTACCCCCAAGTGTTCACAATCTAAGAGGATAGTTTAATAGAGACACACACCCTTCAACAGTCTTTTATAATAGTACAGGGTGTTCAAACTTTACAACCAAGGGCAGCACTGGCCACTTCCCTGAGCCCAAGGGTTGCATTTAACCAACATAACCTGGAGCATGTTGCACTTGCTTTCTTCTTTAACAAAGGTTTGACCCATGGAGACCAGGTACTGACGCACAGTGCTCCATCCTTGATGCAAGTGAGTAGACAGTATGGATTAAGATGAAGCTTTGCATGTTGGGACTTTTAGCCTGTATCTCTATATTAAAGATATGTGCAGCTGCAGTTTGTACTTTTGCTACCCTGTACGAGCATTTTCAATGTGACCCAAATGGCTGACAGACCAGCCAAGCAGTTCCATCTTATTGATCTGTTCATACAACAAAACTTTATTACAAAAGAGATTGTGAACAAGAACATTAACTTAACATCTTGTTTTTAATCTTGAAGAGACTACCTACATTTAATCAGACTCAAAAATCCTCCCCAGTCCACGATAATAATGGAATAGTCAATTAGTGCACAAACCATCTCACTACATAAAGGACATATACTATATCTGCAGGAATCTTTTCTCTTTATGATCATTGGTCCAAGGCCAGAGCATGTAAAAATGTATTAGTCTTGAAAGCATTTGTCCTGTTCCAACAATATGTTTCTAGTATAGCTATCTGTGAAATATTGGACCATACAGTATAGGTATTAAATTAAGTTATTTTTGCTGTTGAATTAACTATTTGAAAATCTCCCTATATTTCCAAGGAACTTAAATTATAAAGACCTAGAAAAGAGATAAAGTCCAATGTTTTGTCCACTTACAATAACTAAATTGAGACAATTTATTTCCTTATTAAAGAAGAGTTGTGTCAGTGGAGGTCTGATTAGACGATTGAGGGTCCCTTCTGGCCTTAAAGTCTATGAATGTTAGCAACTCCAACAGCATCAAACTTCACTTAAGCGAACCATCGTGGAGGTAAAATATTAACGTGTTCCCAGAGAGTACTAAGGGTTTTACAAAGTTAATTCAACAAATAATAAAAGACATGATAAATATATTAGTAAAAAGGAACATCTAATCTCTAAAAGCTGGTCATCTTGATTACCCTCCTTGCTCTTTTCATCTCACTTCAGTTCCAACATTTAATAGCCAGTGGCTTACAAATCAATAAACGTTAGAGATAATCCTTTATACCATTGCAGACTAGGGTCCCAGACTCTCAAATGGTACTGGCATATATGGAATTCTCGAGACAATGGCTATTAAAATCATATGTGGGGCTGGGGGAAGAGGGTGCAAGAGGGTAACAAGAAAACCCCAATTTTAACGTGTACTGTCTTGGCTTGACCTGCTGGGTGTAAAGTGAATGCAATACCCATCGGGAAAGCTAGGATTTCAGAGCCTGGACACAAAGGTAAACCCAGAGTAACAGCTACATGGAAAGTAACTAAGAGCCTTCTGGGAACAAGAATGAAAAATTTTTTTAATTGCAATTCTACCTTTTGCCAAAAATAAGGTACCAATTTTAAAACGAAGTCATGGGCCTGATTCTAGAAGGGTGCCAAGTGCTTTTAATTCCCATTCAAACCAATGGTAGTTGAAGGCATTTTATAAGCATTTGGTTTTAAAATGGTCTCTTATAGCCAGTTTCTTTCATGGGTAACTCTGCTCCTTCATATCTCAAAAAAGTGACCCATCTTAAGATCAGAGGAAACATTAGACGTTTGTTACAAAATAAGCCCCAGAAGAAGGAAAAAATTAATTTCCTCATGAAATGGCACTAAAACTATGAATATATTGGAAAAGTTCCTATGAGATTTTTCATGCGTATTTCACAGATATCATGTGCAGTATGATTCAATGGATGTTGCATCAATATTACACAGCATATTTCTGCATGAGCAGCCAGAGTAGAAATGGAACCTGTCCATTATCCAAGGCCTTCCTTTTTCTTTTTTGTATTAATCTTAGATTTAAAAGTTGGAAACAATTTATGACAGCATACAGCTCTCTAGATGAAAAACTGCAACTATAGAATGACAGTTACAATGGACTATAAAATTCTGTCTTCATAACACTTTTAGAGAAAGCTTCATACTGGTCTAAAGAGTTCATAAATGCATCACAGGCTGTCTTGTAATATTAGCACTTTGACAGTTTTTTTCTACATTTAATTTTTGAAAAGAATAACTTATAAAGCAGCCACTGAAAACACAAAGCCAAAAGATGATCTAGTAATTTACTCCATTAAATGGCTGAAAATTTCTCTCTTCTGTTTTAAAGGATATCAGCATTTTTATTTATAGGACTGGACAAACTAACTAGCTGTTAAACATTTCTACATAAATCATGATTGGATTTTTTTTCTAGTCTGAAAATATAACTCCCCCCGAATACGGGTCGTGATCACAGTTTGCCAAACTAGTCCCAGAATCCAGTTGTGAATATTTCATTCTTTTTTATGCTTAACTTCCACTTGCAATAAAATGCAGTGTACCAAGAATCTCATTCTGTAACTTATTGCACTTCTGGGAACGAAGTACCTTTTCTCCAGCATACTTTGTTTAGCCACTTCCCATTTCAAAAGATATAATATCTTTAATCCTATAATCAACTAACACTTCAAGGGAATCTTTAAAAACAGCAACAAGAGGTAGAACAAAAAGTGTAAAAAGGAACTGGGGACTAATGAATTTGAGTGTTTCCCAATTGTCTTGTTACAAAATCACATACCAAGAGGATCCTTGAGATGGCAACCCAATAAATGAAAAGATGGGCTAAAAGAGGACATGGAACTGATACCACTCTCACAGCATTGGACTGAGATGTTATAAGATAGTGACAGTTTAACTCACTGCTCCTGGAACATGCACGTCTGGCAATGCTGGGCAGGCACACTTGCCGAATGTAGCTGTTATAATTATTAAGCACAAAAGAGGTTAATATGGACAATGAATGAGCGATGGAAGATATTAGTACAAGGGAAAGTATATGGCGTAATGGCTAAAAACACTCTACGGTCTCCAAATAATGATGTATTTTCTTATATATTAATACATATTGACTATTTCAAAAGCTGTTCAATATTTCCATGAGTTTGGAAAGTCTCTTGATTTGCAAAACAGTTTAACAGCCCTGATGCAAAAAACAAAACAATTTTAACTTGTATTTTTTTGTAAACTATTTATCATTTTTGGATGATTCATTGTGCTATGATACATGGTTGACTAGACGAATATAAAAATAATTGGGAAAAACTCCTTGTAACCATCTTAAAATGGACAAGTCAGCCCTGGGCTGATTTTGCAGTTAGATACAGTACAAAAAAGTAGTGATGACGACAGGTCTCATCTGGGTAGTATTTGCTGTTTTGTTATAGCAGTGAACTGTGTTCACACACTTTGGCTACAGTTAATTTTTTAAACTAAAAATAATCTGTGTTGTGTCCTAACCTGCTGCAGTTGCCTCAGAAAACAATCAACTGTCAAACGTAAAAAACAAGCCAACCAAGTGCAAACAGTGAAGGCCTCCCTTTTCAGATGATGGATGGCTACATTTGGAATGGTTTGCAATTTTCTTGGTTGATTAGGCTGGGACTGGAGGAAATGTATTAGTAACAACTGGAAATGGTATTTTAAAAAATTACAATCACACTTGTCTGAGGCTAACGTATAATGTTCCATTTAACTCACAGAATTAGACATGAAGACAACGTATTTATAGAAATAGCTATAACCTGCAAAGCTTAATTTTTCTGATACCAGTGAACCAAATTCTTTGAGTGAGGGTTTCATGACCATAAGTCACCTGCAAATAAAAGGAAGAAAGCTTTTGTCCTTTGCTTCTATTCATTTTGGACCTTTTCATTGATTTTCATCTATTCTAATGTACAGTACAGCAGATTTTCTCTGTGATTTATTAGCTTGCTTTTGCCTCTCCCCTCCACTTCCCTGCTCCAAAGAGCAGCATACTATGAGAAACTTGTGCAAAACAGTTCTTAAACTCCTTATACTGGACTGGAAGTGGAACCATCATTTTGGATAACGTGTGTTGTACACTGACCGTAGATGCACAGTGTCAAACTTATGGTCTCTGAGGAATTAATAGCTGGTCCAAAAAATTCTGGACAAAAGAAAAAATAAACACACTTGACCATAAAATGCTTCAAATTCAGACACAAAAGAAAAAGCAGGAAGTCCATTCACTCTAATCACTTTGGACAAATGAAACTACTTCCCTCTGACAACCCATACTGAAGCATCTTGTCTTGGTACACTTCTCTATACAGGCAGCTAAAGAAGAAATTAGATTCAGGGAAGAAAAGCTTACACCAGGTATAGGCTGAACATTAACTGCCTGATACTGCCAAGCTAAACTAAAAACATTTACTTCTTGACTGGATGATTCAGCAAAGAACACAGAAGCTGAAATGAAAGAGGACAATGCTTGTGGGGACTTGCAGACCCTCAATACTAGGTTTCTAACAGTGGGAGAAAAAAAAGGGTGGTTGAAGACAGACCCGTCATTGAATTACTGTCCTTCAGTGTGAGTTTCATTGTTTCCAAGATATCTTACAGGAAATGTTATGTGGAGGTAAAACATGTGCTGAGTTCTAGATTTAGAGAGGCGCGCTCTCTCTCTAAAAATCACACTTAGATTTTGCTTCTCAGGATGAAAGACATTTTTAGGTGGATGTAGAAACGAAGTTAGGATTAAAACTTTGAAGCATTCATAAACAGATTCAGATAAAGATATGCATCTCTGTATTTGCATTAGACTTCTGCCTGTTCACAGGCTCTCCCACCCCACATTCTAAGAGACAGCAATTGTGCAAAGAGATGCTTAATAATGAAAACATGGATCTGGAGAATTTGGGCACAGAATTCCTGGGTTGATAATAACTGGATGATATATCAGGCCATTTTTACACAGAGCTTTTAAAGAGCCTCAGACTCTGGTGACCAAAGATCACTCACTGGAGTGGAAAACTGTGTTTAGAGTTCTTGAAGGACTGGGTTCTGCTTCAAAGCTCAGGGAAGATGAAAGACTTTAACAAGTTTAGTCATGAAACTCCTACTACAGCAAAGAGTCCTTGGTTCATGGACCTGTGCTCAGCTGACCTGGGAAGTCAACTGCAGGAAGGTGGTAGAATCCCTGACAATTTCTACAGGAAAGGAAAAGCCAGCACAACTCTGCTGTCCACTCGGTACTCATGGTCCTCCACTGTACGAATAATCTGCCTTGTTGTGCATCACCAGCTTGTTGTCTACAAAGTAGAAACTGTCCGACTGTGTCTCATAGGGGTGAAGGATCATCTCTCGAACTGCAAAAGAAGTTGCACTTTGTTAATTTTTTGTTTTTACCTCACACAAACGATAGACTGTAAATCTGGTGTTTTCTTCAGCAGTTATACCAGGATGTGTAAAGATACAGTTTACATGGTTGTTCTAGTCACAACTAATAGCCATCCTGAAGCAAGTGACCATGAGAAATTGTACTGTCTAAGTACTTACCTGCCCTCTCTTCCCTCCCCCCTCCCCCCCCCATCTCTATAGTATCTAAGCACCTCATGCGTAGGGCACTGGGAAAAAATCAAGGATTTGTTAAAGAAAGTTCACGGCAGTGTCATGGGTACAGTAGTGATTTTCATGAGATATGCATGGGATACAATCAGCAAAAAGTCACTACTGCATTCCTTTGTATAAAACCAGCCCCTCAGTCCCTCATGAATTGCTGCAATTTATTCTGGCAGCTGCAAACTATTATCTCCCTCTCCCCTATCTGGTGCCCACCCATCTGCTTAGCTGGCTCACCTGCAGACTTAGCAGATGGTTTTCTGGAACATGAGCAGCCACAGCCTCAGTGAGGAGATGAAGTGTACCCCAGCTGCCAAGTCCCCCCAGACTGCTGCAATTTTCCCATCAGAAGACACTGGTCTCATGCTCAGTGTGACTTGTAGCGCACAGCAGTACCACATCAGAACAGTAGTTTGGGGAGATTCAGTGGCTGGTATATGTTCCCAGCTCCCCACTTAGGCCGTTTATGTTCCAAGCAGTGGCCTGGCATAAAACCAGCTACCAAGTGTGCAGCAGATGAGCCACATTGGTGCCCACCCACCACCAGGCGGAAGAAAGGGAGAAAAAAAAAAAAAAAGTCTGCATCTGCCAGAGTAAATCAAAGCAGTTCGGGGGGGGGGGAGAGCGATTTAGCAGATGGTTTTACACAAGGCAGCACTGCTGCCCCGACATGAGGCTGCCACACACCATGAGCTGCGCCAAGCACAAAACTGCATATGCAGAGGCCCCCTCTCTGCTGTTGGAAAAATCGCAGTACTGGGATTACTTTTGTGATTTCTGCACTCCATGAAATTGTATTTTCTCAGGGCCCTATTAATAAACATTAATGAGCTCCTTGCAAGCGAAGCACAAAAAAGCAAAGTGATTTGCTCAAGATCACACATGAAGTCTGTGACAGGGCAGGAAGTGAACCAAGATCTCCTGGGTTCCAATCTAGTGCTTTAACCATAAAGCCTTCCTTTCTAAGCACAAGGTTTAAAAGGGAGCTGGGGGTGAGGGGAGCAGAGGGGCGCTGCGCTCAAAAAGTGACTAGGGACATGCCATTCTTACTCAGAATCTGCTTCCTGTGATTACGTCTGACACTCTAAAGTTGATACCATTGCACAGGCAATACAAAAATCTCTTCATATTAGGGTTCCCACTTATAAACTGTTTAATAAATGATTGGTAGATGTTTTAATAAATGGGTAATCAATTATTAGTGTCCAACAGGTTGCTTATAATCACCTATAAGCACATCAGCGGAAAGTGCTTATAACTACCTATATAACATACTACTCAGGCCTGTTACGTGCTTATAACATCTATTAATCATTTGACCCTGCACAGGCTGTTTATAAGTGAAATTAATATAGTGTGATCAATACATCTACTGAAGAGTGAGAGCTCTCTCTATTGACCATTGTCACCTATGGTAAATTCTGAGTGCAGAATCTTATCTCTGAAGAAGGAGGTAAAAATTGAGCTGTATTTTTTTTTTCTGAGTCCTAGGTAGTTTGCAGAGCTGGCATTTAGGCAGAAAAACTCACAACTTGGCATATTTGACATGACTGCTGTTGAAAGAATAAACATGAAGGTACAACCCCCCCTCACCCCACCCCCATCATCAGCACAGAGTTATTCTTCTGCTGATAGCCAAGGCCCCAGGGACTTGGGCCAAATCATTTATATCTAATATGCAACAATCCTAATTTCTGCAGCTCAGCGGCACTAAGTTATACAGCAATGTTAATTGATTACAAAATAACTTGGGTCTTCACAGTTAGATAGAAATAATTCTAAAAATGCACCACAAAATGAAATGTTGTAGCCGCATCAATCCCACGATATTAGAGACACAAGATGGGTGAAGTAATATTTTTCATTGGACCAACTTCTGTTGGTAAGAGACAAACACAGCCATTTCAGCGGTGGTTGTACATCTGGCACAAGAATGTGATTTCTCTATTAACACAGATGCTTCCAAATAGTTTTTGTACTCTCCCATTCCCACTTAACAATAAATACATAGCTCCATTTGGGATGGAGCCCTCCAAAATACCTCCGTTTATCGTCCCTCCCTGGCAACCCATTGACTGGAAGAACTTACTGAGATCCTCCGAGAGCTGTGGGAATTCATAGATGTGTTCACAAGTGTTTTTACTGCTGGGGATGCAGAACCCAAATTCAAAATCAAAACTCTTGAGCAGCTGATCCCGGAAGTAGTGCCTCTCAATCATGCGGAAGTTATTAATGGGCTTGTCCCCCACTGTGAACTCTACCCTGCAATGGAGAAGAAAGGAAGATTGAAACAAGGAGTTTTGTTCCTGGCCAAAAGTTTTTGCTCACCACACACAACAGTCCTTTTAAACAATGCTGAAAATTTTAAAGCAACTGCTCCTAAGCATGCTTGTATAAAGGCACACAATGTGATGCTACAAATCAGCCAGGAAGCAAAGCAATCAGGATTACACAATGCACACAATTATTTTTCCTGCACAAAAGTGAAATACGAGTGTGAATTTCACCAGTTTAAATCACCATCAGTAGAGGAAAAGCTGCTCAAACATATTGCATAAACAGCAGAGCATTCAGCACTGCTTCCTTAATATAGGTGGATTTTTTCAAAAGCTATTTTAATTAGGGCTGTCAAGCGATTAAAAAAATGAATTGCAATTAATCGCACTCTAAAATAATAATAGAATACCATTTATTTAAATATTTTGGGATGTTTTCCACATTTTCAAATATACTTATTTCAATTACAACACAGAATACAAAGTGTACAGTGCTCACTTAATATTTATTTTTGATAAGTATTTGCACTGTAAAAGAAATAGTATTTTTCAATTCACCTAATATGAGTACTGTAGTGCAATCTCTTTATCATGAAAGTTGAACTTACAAATGTAGAATTATGTACAAAAAAAACTTGCATTCAAAAATAAAATGTAAAATTTTAAAGTCTGCAAGTCCACCCAGTCCTACTTCTTGTTCAGCCAATCACTCAGACAAACAAATTTGTTTACATTTATGGGAGAGAATGCTGCCGGATTCTTATTTACAATGTCACCTGAAAGTGAGAACAGGTGTTCTCATGGCATTGTTGTAGCTGGCATCACAAGATATTTACGTGCCAGATGCACTAAAGATTCACATGTCCCTTCATGCTTCAACCACCCCAAATGAAAGTGAATATTTATTGCTTGAACAGAGTAGCAGGCAATAGGATGAAGAGGCTGGCATGCAACTTGGATTCTTTGTCCCAAACAGTAAGGATGTGGATTCCCAACCAAAGCACAACGTTAGGGGTGCTTGTTTTAAGACTCTAGAGGCAGAAACCTTCACTTTGTTCCTAAACTTTCTGCCTACAAGTTCTCAGTCTTTAAAATTCAACCTTTAATTAGGATGTAATCAGACATCCAAAAATGCTGTTTGTCTTCTTTAAAAGTTAGACTAATGCAAACCTCTTTTTAAGAATAGCCCTGCTTTGAAACTGAAACAGTTTCCCAAATTCCAGTCTGACATGAATCCAAACTAGTGACTTCTACACACCTGAAAAATGGGATTGGTACTGAAACAGCAGCTGATGTTTGTTTAATTAAAGTATTGTGGATGTGATCCTATAATACTGATGGGCATGAAGCATTTAATCTGCTGTAATAATTTATACATAAGTGAACGTGGAGAAAACAAAAGGATCAGACACAACCTGATCCAATATCCCTGCAGGAAATCTCTGAGGAGAGCAGAAAGGGCCCTCCCACCCAACCTAGAAGGGAAGGTATGGGCATCTCAGCCAAAACTTGCACCTCTCTACCCACAAAACCCCACCATAGATACATTGCTACCTGGAAGGGAAGGACACGTTTAGAGCGAGCTAGGCTCACCTGGAATAAACAACAAATTCCCTGAACCAGTTAGTGTTTTCATTTTTCAGGATATGCTTCCCCCCAATATATACACATCTGCATTTTACAATTTAAAAGTCAGTGGCAATATTCTTGGACTGAAGTTTTACAGAAAAATCTGTTTTATTGGTGCTGCACTTTAGCATCATTTATTGACATGCACCAGGTACTACCAGACACACCAAAGGTAATGCAATGGTGCAAATTTTGATGTGCTTTAAGTGTTCACATTGTAATTCATTGTTCCATTCACATCCGTGGAGTGATGCTGGGAATGAGGGAGGCTGCAGATCCCTCTTGCAAAATCTGAGCAACTGGGACAGCAACTGCCAAGCCACACTTCTCCGAATAGGAGCTGGGATACCTGCGTGTAGCCTGTTGGTTCTGCACCGCCACATGAGACCCTAGCATTAGTCTCTTGGATTTCTCGATATGGTACAAGCACTGGGCAGGTTCAATGTTCAAACCTCAAGGTGTTAGGAGATCCTCTTCACAATCAACAAAAAGCCTCTGCTAAACTGACTTAAGTTGCAAAACTATCTGGTACCTACAGCAAACTAAAGACACTTTCACCCCAACCAGTAAGTGTGCAACCGATTTCAGTACTACAAAGAGCAGCACAATACCCCAGGTACTTACGTGGCTCCAACTTGCCGAAGTCTAAGGAAAGCTGGGGTGAACTGATAGCGTACAAACCGTCCGGCATTAGGGTCAACATCCTTTTTATCACCATGTTCACGTTCTGGAATGGCACAAATCAAATCATCATTGTGGACTGAGAAATGGGAACCTAAGGAGAGCACCTTTAACTGGTACCTTGAAGTCCCCCCTTCCCCTTCAGAGATCCATTCCTGATACTGCCTGTCTCCTCAGTTTGAAGGCCCATCCAAAGATTGCATAAGATGTTTGTGAACAAGTCAGGCAAATTCAGGCACTGAGAAGTTAACTATCTGCAGAAAGTGGCTAACGTTTACTTATCTACCAGGGGTGCTGCGCTGTGTATTGTCCGTAAAGAGCTTGGATATCCTCAGGTGGAAGGTAATATAAAAGTACAGTATTACACCTCCACCCCAAACAGTTCCAGTCACTGATGCTATGTCAGCTAATCTATTTGCTTGTTTGTATCCCTAACGAGTATGAATACTTCCAGAAAACTAAAGACAGATCTACCACCTGCCTGCTTCTTGAAGGAAATGTAGTGATAGAGATAGCACAGTCCAACTTTGCAGCAGCAATTTCTTTGTGAAGGAATCAAGTCAGCTGTGGCAGTAGAGAATAAGGTGGGCCTCTCTCTGGATCTCCTCAACACATTCTCATTATTTTATTTTGGTTCTTCAGAGCTGATTTTATCATGTGGCTATCACTGTCCACAAATCAGTGTGGGGCTGTAGTGTTGCTTCAGAGCCATAAAGTTTGGCGCTTCAGCTCTGTCCTTTTCCTCATGCCATTCCATGGGGATAGCATCCCCTAGCAGAAAGGGGTAATGCACACACTGGATTCCACCTCTATAAACATGGAAGAATCTGAAAACAGTTATACAAAGTAAATGTTTGCAGAAGAAGCTAGACAGTGGAGGCCAGGTCACTAGCTTCTCTCTCCCACTATCTCAGGAGTTGGCTCACAAGTATAAGACAGGCATACAGTTTGGAATGACTGGCAACCTCCGCTCAATGGAGACTCACTGCTGGAATGGCAGGAGAGTTGAAGGCAAGGGCACAGGTGATTTAACAGTGGAAAGTGAGGCCCAGAACTGGAAGATCCACTGGTGCTGGAAATGTGCTAGCAAAGATACATATGGGAAGCTTGCACAGCACCTACCCTCACTATCCCTGACTAGAACAGACATAAGAAACCTATTCCTTTCCATGGCATCAAATTCAGTAACATTTTGAGGGGTTGAGGGAGAATCAATAAACACACATAATGGGAGCTGACATGCAGAAAAGTCTAGAAATGCTAGATTTCCCAACTCCCATTTTCCTTCTGAGTGGGACCTCTGGCACAGACCTGCCACTTCTGCCATATCAGCTGTTTAGTCTGTCACTTACAGCATTAAGACTGCCCTGCAGCAGAGCACAGCAAAGGGTCTGCCTGCTACTTCTGCACACCTCCTTCTATTCACTGGCTGCTGGGGAAACTGTTTACAGGCTACTTTCATTCTCTATCACTGAGCAGGCAAGAGCTTTACATTCGGGGAACAATATTTTAAGTTATTTATATGACTGAAATATAAAGGATGTGTTCCTCAAATGTAAATGTTGATCTCAATCCCAGCTGCAAAGTCATGCTGCTACCCAGTTAAGTGTCCCAACTCTTGCACTTCTGTGTCAGTAAAGATTCTAGAGTGTTTGGAGTCACTCTGCTGTCTCCTGGAGAAGATAAAAATGGCCACACTGGGTCAGACTAGTGGTCCACATGGAAGACAGGATGCTAGGCTAACAGTGACCAGTGCCAGATGCTTCAGAGGGAAAGAACAGAACATGGCAAATATCAAGTGATCCATCCCATCGTCCAGTCCCAGCTTGTGGAAATCAGAGGTTTAGGGACATCTGGAGCATGGGTTGTGTCCCTGACTATCTTGGCTAAAAGCCATTGATGAACCTATCCTCCATGAACCTGTCTAATTCTTTTTTGAACCCAGTTATACTTTTGATTGCGGGACACTGAACGAGCCATTTCAGCTTTGTGCTTCAGTTTCTCCATCTGTAACATGAAGAAAACTCCATTTCATGTGCAGGGAGATAGAGGTTCAAAGGGACACTTAACTTAAAATACAAGTCATGCTTCTGTCTGAATTGTCATCATCATGGTTACAAGTAACACCAACGATTTAACAAACCCTAAGTGTTTCAGTTTGTTTACTTTGTGTCTTTGATAGTACTTCACATATACTCAGTTCCTCCTCTACAGACAGAGTCTCCCTTTGGAGAAGTGTCTCTTCCCTGCTGCTGCGTGAAAGACATTTTAAGCGATAGGAAAACAGGATTGTGAAACCACAGAAATTGGCAGGGGCACTGAGAAGCTGGTGTCAAATCTGAGACTGCTGCTTCCAATGACACTAACCAGTTTCACCATGACCTCATACCGCTGCTCTCCCTTTTATGTGCAGTATCCACCTGTTGCTTCTTGTCACATGTAGCGAATTAAAAACACTGGGGAAGGGACTTGCTTTTTTATCACATGTCCGTATTGGCACAACGGACACTGATGCAGGCTAGTGTCTACAGCCTGCAGGCCATATCCGGACAGTCAGGGCACTCAATGCAGCCCGCAGGATCGCCAGCCCCGTGGTGCAGCGGGGCTAAGGCAGGCTTCCTGCCTGCCCTGGCCCTGCTCCCGGAAGCGGCTGGCACCATGTCTCTGTTGCTCCCGGGGGGGAGGAGGGTTCCGTGCGCTAACCTCACCTGCAGGCACCGCCCCCCACAGCTCCCACTGGCTGGGAATGGGGAACCGCGGCCAATGGGAGCTTCGGGGGCAAGGGCAGCGCACGTGGCAGAGCTGCCTGCTGCTCCCCCACCCCAGGAGCCACTGCTGGACATACTGGCCTCTTCCGGAAGCAGTGTGGGGCCAAGGCAGGCAGGGAGCCTGCCTTAGCCCCGCTGTGCCACGGGGCTGGCGATCCTGCAGGCTGCATTGAGTGCCCTGACTGTCCAGATCTGGCAGGCAGAGAGCCTGCCTTAGCCTGACTGTGCACCGCTGCCACCCTGGAGCTGCTTGAGGTAAGTGGCGCCGGGCCAGAGCCTGCACCCCAAAGCCCTCCTGCACCTCAACCCCCTGCCACACCCCAACCCCCTGCCCTGAGCCCCCTCCCACTCCCCAACCCTCTGCCCCAGCCCTACATACAATTTCCCCACCCAGATGTGGCCCTCGGGCCAAAAAGTTTGCTCACCTCTGGCCTAGAGGCCCAACTTCGATAGGAATATAATTTTTTTTAAGTAACTAGATTTCAAGTTGACAGGGTCCCTTTGCTATTTGGGAAGTGCTTGGAGTGAAAGGGGCTGGAGAAAGGCAAAGGTTATTTCGTAAGAAGAGAGATGTGAAGTGGCATTTGTTTAATAGTGACAACACTCTCTGCACTCACCTGAGGCAGGTGGTTTGGTGATTTCAAACAGTACCGTGCCAGACTCCATGTCTCGGATTTTAAATCTGGTGAAATCTATCTTGTACACGTTTTCCTCAGGAGTGCACAAATAATCTGTGGAAGGAAAACAAATTCAGTAAGGAAAGCGTGTGTGGCCTTGGCTTGGACTTCAGACTGCTCTCTGGGATCACAACCAACAGTGGGGGTGGCCAAATGCACCCCAAAAACCCTTTTCTTTAATACAGAGCTGCAGCCTACAGAGGCTACAATTCCCAGCTTGCAGTGCTCCATGTTGATCCAAATGGAAAGATGAAAAGATGGAAAAATGCCTTCTCCCAAGACATGGAGGACTCATTACCATGTCCTGACCCTGGCCCTACACCTTCTGGATCCCTTTTCTTCTAGGGCACAGAAAAGCAGTCAGCATTCAATAAAGCTCTGGCCTTTTCAGTTTAAGAAGTTTTGCCTGGTTTTTTTTTTTTAAAACCTCCCTCTGGCAGAATCCAAATGCCAAGCAGCTTTGAAGCCATTAAGCAGACTTCACCAAAATAGAACAAATATTCCCAAGACACAATATTGCCTCACCTCTCTGTTCACACTAGTCTGGGGGGTAAGTTCTGCTACCTTTTCTTCAGCATTCATGGAAGCTAATAGGAACTTGCCTGCAGCTATTTTTAACCAGAGGTAGATCTTGACTAGACCGTGGTCTGTTAATGGGGCCCTTTGCTGAGTCAACCACTGCTAAATTCTGTGCCTGAACACCACTCTTTCCAACCCTGGTCTTGCTTTGTCTTGGGACCAATTCCAATTCCCTGCCACTAGACAGCAACTCTACTTTTGTGCGGGAGGGGAGATCAGTAGTCCTTGTGGTTACTCTCCATGTTACAGAGGCACAGAGTAAAAGCAGCTCTGAAAACCTATTTTATGCTGGCAAAATTAATAAATATTGGACCTCCAATATACGTAAGTGAACTTAGCTTGCAAATGCATGAGTAAAGAACAGTGTGTGGGGCATTTCTGAGAGACTTGCTCTAGAGCAGTGGTCCCCAAACTGAGGAGTGTGGAGGAATGTTCTCCACCCCCAGGCCAGCTCCACCTTTAGCCCCAGCTCCTCTGCTGAGCCAACTGTGCAGTAATGGCGCAGACAGATTCCATTAAGGGGGGAGTGACAGGAAAAATGTGGGCACCACTGCTCTGAGGTTTGAGCACAACTGGAATCTAAAATTCCTGAGTTCTAATCCCAGTTCATCCTCTGCCACCAACCCTACTATGGCCTTGGGTCAATCACTTAATGGCTGTGCCTGCTTCCCCACTTCTAAAATTGGGATGATATCCACCTCCCAAGGGTGTGGTAAGGGTCAACAAGGGTCAAGTGTAGCTAAGGACTTGTCTACACTTACACTGAGAGGTCTAGGTTTGATATTAGGAAACACTATTTCATTAGGAGGGTGGTGAAGCACTGGAATGGGTTACCTAGGAAAGTGGTGGAATCTCCATCCTTAGAGGTTTATAAGGCCCGGCTTGACAGAGCCCTGTCTGGGATGATTTAGTTGGGGTTGGTCCTGCTTTGAGCAGGGGGTTGGACTAGATGACCTCCTGAGGTCTCTTCCAACCCTGATATTCTATGATTCTTCTGAGTGCTGCAGCTGCACACTAGTGCATAGTGGAGACTATGTCTATGTCCATGGGAGAGCTTCTCCTGTTGGCACTGGTACTCCACCTCCCAGAGAGGTGATACCTATGTCGACGGGAGAAGCCCTCCCATTGACATACCATGGTCTACACTGGAGGTTAGTTCAGTATAACTACGTCACACAAGGGAGTGGACGTAGTTATACCGACATAAGTTTGTAGTGTAGTGTAGACCAAGCCTAACACGTGCGAGGGAATTACTGTAGGTTCCAGATAGGAGGAGCGTGCTTTAGAGGAAGCACAAATGAAGTGCTTATACCAACTACGGTGTTGGGCAAATCCTTGGATAGAAAATCACCCGTGTGATTCAAGATTGCCCCAGTACATTAAGAATATATCTTAAATCCTGCACATTGTGACTAGCAGGATAGAGAAAAAGATATCCTATGATCGCTGCACAACGAACTGTACCAGGAGCCAAACCGCAAAGCCCTCAGGCTGAGATGTGCAATCACAGGAACCAGATCCCAGCACTCTAGAGCAGAAACAAAGACATGTGTTTGATCATTACCATGTTGCTAGCCTGTACTGTGCTGTGTCACTGAAAGTTAACTGCACATCCTGTGCCTTTCCTCTTCCAGGAGTCTCTTTGCAGATGCTCTTAACCAGAGAACTGTTTGAGCACTCAACAGCATCAAGAACAGAAGCATTAGACTTACGCTCCACAGGATTTTACTGCAGGGTGCCATCACCAGCAGATAGTGAAAGTTCATAGGAAATGGAGTTTGTTAGGGATGCTATTAAGCACAAAGCTTTCTGTTGGCATGTGGCAGTGACATTTCCCTCTCAGAGTATCAGTACAGAACAAGCAGAAACACTAAGAGCAGCTCTTTGATTGTTGGTTTGGCCAAAATAATTTTCTTCCTATCCGAGACCTGTGCAGAAGCTCAGCTATGTCCGTCATCACAAGTCTAGCTGAAGCCCATTGCTGAGGGAAGAAACCTATTAAAGCAAAGCATTCTTTCAGCTGCATAAAACCCCACATTTCCTGGTGACACTTGAGGCAGAGATAGCCCAGGCATTTAAAGCAACACTCCACTCTGAACTCCAACAAGAAAACCCTAAACTTGCTACGGGGAACGTGTCATGTGAAGATACATGAGGGTTAAGGGTCAGCGCAGGGCCAGGCCAAACTGTTAGCAAGTCTGATCTAGCTGGAACATTCTAGGATAATTACATACGTTAATTTGTGCCCCACGGGCACAAATTAACATCACTTCCAGAGGCTTCTGCTTCACCTGCTGCCCACTATCAAAGGCCTTGATCAGGTGGCTGTGCACCTAATTGCAAAGAGAGGCAGCTGCATCTGAAAAGCGTAAGAGCGACAGTCAGTAACATGATCAGACCACATGTTCCAGACAAGTGAACTATTTGGCTGGGAAGGCGGGTGGTGTGCATCTCCGCAAGTCATGTTTGTCCACAAGTTAATAATTAAATGTTTTTCTTCTGCAGAATTCTTCCCCAGCTAGCACCATGGCAACAGTTATCCCCATCCTAGGCAGCAGTGGTTGCTATAGTAACTGTCAGTGGATCATCCAAACGAGAGAGCAGAGCTATGGGCAAAGAGCTTCACAGAAGGCAGAGGGCTGGCCAATCTCTCTCTCTGACATTGAAAAACCTTCACCATCTTTTCCAGCTCTGCTGAGGGAAGTCTTTGAAACATCCTCATCTTTACCAGTACTCTGGTACCTAGCTGGACCCCCCGCCAGGTTAGCTGCCAGGGAGAAGGTAGGATTTGATGCAATTAGTAACAGCTTTTCTTCTCTACCCCCTAGAATGGCATTGTCCAGTCTCCTAGCAGGAGAGAGAGAGAGAGAGGGACACGCTTGATGTGGTATCAACCCAGCTCCTCTCAGAGTCTGTACTGAGATATTTGCTTCCTCCAAGTCCTGTTTAAAAACAGGCTCTTTCTGAGCAGCTCCCATTATTAATGATGGAGACACTTGCTAACTGCCAGCCGCCCCTACCTCCTCTCCCAAAGCCTGCTGTGTTTAAGAACCACCTCAGACATTTTGTAAGAGAAGGAATCCAGCAGCTCATGTAAACCACTGGTGGGACCCTACCTTGACCCACAGATCTTTTTTACAAATAAATATTCCTAGAGAACCAGCACAAGCCCTGTCCACAGCCTGCAGCCATGGTGCGTGAGCTTTGCTCACTTGCAAGCAGAAGTCTCAGGGTGCCAGAAAGCAGAGGTCATATCTAACTAGCCTAGGACAGAGCAGGTTAAAGCCAGCCTCCTCTCTACAGAGACAGAACTGAGGAGTATCAGGGGGTAGCCGTGTTAGTCTGTATCTACAAAAACAACAAAGAGTCTGGTGGCACCTTAAAGACTAACAGATTTATTTGGGCATAAGCTTTCGTGAGTAAAAACTGAGGAGTACAGGCTCCAACCTGGCCTGCTCCACCTTCACTAGATGGCTGCACCTCCACATTGAAGGGGGAGAAATAGCTACAGGCAACTTTGAAGAACACCGTACTCTGTATTTGGCCTACACTCTGACACCCAAGCTGTAGGGTGCTGGCTCTGAATCTTCTCCTTCCTACTTAGTCACTTGTACCAGCTCCGCATCGACCTGTGTGGCTCTACAGGGGGAAGCATCACAAACTGACCAGAATCAGGGGCTTCCATTTACAGACAGTCAGAGAGAAATACCTGCAGTCTCACTGCTGAGTGCTGTCCATGGGTTAAGGCAGAAGGACCATGGCTAGAACCATGCTCAGAGTACAAGACCACACTGTACAATTGGAGGCAGCCTAGTGGCTGTCAGCGCCACTAGAACTACAGCTCAACCCCTGCAGCATGGTTCAATCAACGGCCAGACCTGGTGGGAGAGGAAAAGCCACTCCTCTGGGGAGCAGAATTAAGTAAGTATGTCTCAACCCCCCACATCTGAGGACAAGGGTAAAATGATCAAACTGCACCAGAAGGGGCGTGGTGCTGAGCCAGCCCCAAAGCCCAAAACAACAAGTGTCAAGGTGAAGGGACGCCAGCGGACCAGGCAGCCCCACACGGAGGTTTTATAAGAATAAGCTTTATATAAACTCAGGTAAAACAGAAAAATGTTTTTCATTCATGACTTTGCCTCTCCAGAGCCCCCCATAAGGGTGAGACATGTGTCCTTGGAAAGACAGGGCAGGAACGCAGGCATCCAGAAGCTTCTCTTCAGCTGGCAATCCACATGATATCAGGGTCTCCAGAAAACAGAATCCCATCTTGTCAGAGAGGAAGAGCCCCGATCCAGGAATTCTTCACACAGCTCTTCACAAACTTCAGAGCCAAAATATCTAATTGGAGGCTTCAGTGCCCCCCACCAAAATAAAAGGCTTTGACTCCTTAAAGACAGTGTCTGTGTATGCCCAAATCCAAAGGGGAAAATCCCTGTGGCAGCCCAGACCGGTGTCAGCATCCTCAGCACTTCCATGGGATTTCATTCTGATGTCAAGTGTTGACACAACAGGAGGCAATGGCTGGCTATCAGGAGAAGATGGCGTTTTCACACAAAGTCATAGGGAATCAGCCCACAACTCTGAGCATTTGCATGTGCACACAGCACAAGAACCTGCATACTGCAACTTGAAGGTTGCAGACAGCCAGGAAATACTAGAGACAAGGCCCCAGCAACAGTGATAGGTTGGCCATGTTGCAGGTCCTACACGTTTTGCAGGATGCATTTTATGACCCCAATATATTGAGCTGCATATTTAACAAGAAAAGAATCAGACATTGCATATGTGCAGTATAGCTGGGCTAATGCTGCTCGCTGCACTGCCATTCTAACTGTACCAACTTAACATTGCATTAGCAGGTTTTTGCACCTAAATTCCCAGCTTTCTTTCTGAAAGAGGATAAATCCTGAGCTTGTCAGCTTGCGAGGCTTACAGATCCCCAGGCCGTCACCTGCAGAATTTGCAAGCTCCTTTCTCTACAATACATTATACAAGATCTGCTGGCTTCATGATCAGTAGATAAGCTCAAAGCCACAAAATTATAATGGTTTAGCAATAAATGCAGATCGGGTAACACACAGAAGGACGGGACTGCTCATGCATCAAGTTAACTGGTGTCTTTACACAAGATGAGAGCTTCCAATCTTATCTGCAAGACAACTCACTAAGTCTTTGCTACATGTAACAGATGAATGGCTAGATACACAAGATAGCCCAGCCACCATCAAACTTCCAGCTGCAAGCTCCTCTCCTTCCTTCTACAGATCAGCAAATAAATAAATCACCAAAAGAGAAGTTCAGTGACTTTGCAGTCCTCCCCACTTCCCTTGGGAGCAGGGCAGGACTGAAAAATTGCTTTCTGTCTAGGAAACACCAGCAGAGGACAAGCGCTGTAGTCTGTAACATACAGACTCTGGTGTAAATTTAATACTGAGAGAGCTCTTGCATCTTTGAGAAGGGAAACAAAACAATCCCTCTGACCTGAATGAAGGGTGTCTGGTGCCATTGTCCCTCTCTGTCCCCATCCATGCTGGCAACCAGTCACCACAAGTCAAACACGAATACCACCCCTTGAGGCCCGAGTTATAAAATCCAACACAGGTCACAAGTGAGATTAAATTTGGGGATCTCTTCTTGATCTCATGTGAGTGTTTGTCTTGATTGTTGGTTGGTTCCGTCTGCGCTGAGAAGATGTGCAGGACAGCAATAGCAGCTGCTGCTCAACAATTCAACCAGAGTTGCTCAATTACTGGGTCCCTCTGGAACAAGAAAGGGAGAAGCACAAAGCACTTGTGAACCAGAGTTCACCTGCGCAGAAGATGCTAGAAGAGGGTATTCTGCAGGAAAGCCCAAGGCTGCATCAGAACTGCTGGCAGATGAGAAGCCTTGCCTGGATCCAGAAAACCCCCAGAGCAGCATGAGATTTCAGGGCCGGGGTGCAACCCTGGCTTGGTGGAAGGAGATAAGCCAGTTTCACAACAGCAGTTCAATGAAGCACACACATTGTGAAGCCGAGCAGGGCACAGTTTCTGGGTCCCCACTCAGTCAAAGCGCTGCAGCAAGCAGAGGAGGGACATATCACTGCCCATCCCAAGGAAATGAACTTGTTACTCCTTCCCCACCTCACCAGCAGACACTGTCCAGCTCAGGGAACCAGCCAAGTTGGGACTTGGAACCCTTGCGAGCCTGAAGCGAGTGCACGGGAGGAGAGTGTGTATTGTTTTACTTCTATTTCTTCAGAAAGACTCAATTCCCCAAATGGTGCACGTGCAAGACTGGTGAGTCACAGCCTCATTGCACCGAGAAAGTGATGGCCTCCTGCTACACGCTGAGCAGGACCACCATCATCACGCTCGCCTAGGTTGCAGGTGCAGAAAAAAAGGTGGCTGAGGACAGTGCACATAGGACAGGCTACCTGGCATGTCTGCACATCCCAGTGACTGGCGCTAGAGAAGCCTTAGAGCCCCAGGGGGCACGCCTGGCTCTGGAGGGAGCTCAGTAGGCTGGGTAGTAGGTGGAGAAGCACTGGTCAAATGTAAGGGCATTCCAAGTGCTTTACACACAGAGACCCATACTGTCAATGAGATGGTCCACCAGGGGTGGGTAAAAGCCCTACATCCACCCTCAGAGCAGCCTAAACTTGAATGACCCCTCTCCCATGGGCGAGCTGAGTATGGGAACTCCAGGGAGGGGGCTTGGATGAAACGGCCCCATGGCAGAAGCAAAAAAGCAGGAAAAGATAGATAAGCAGGTGGCTGGAGCATCTGCTTGGGAATGCTGCCGGTTCCCACTTGGTCCCATCAGAGGGGCAGCCTCATGCCCATCAGAATGCACACATCTCACTGCCACAGCCAGGCACAGCTTCCTCCTATCCCTAAGTAGCTAAGAACAAAATGGCAATAGACAAGTTAGTACATGCAGCTACACTAGCACTGCCTGTCCTCACCGCCCCTGGGCAGGGCAATGGTAACCTTGCTCCTGTTCTCATTTCAAGAGACACGCTAAGAGCCCTGAGGAAGGCACTTCTACATCCGCTATGAGATTTGTTCCTTTAGTAACTACCCATTTTAGTCAAGTGCGTGCCATAAATTAGCATGAAAGGCCCGGCTCCCATGTGCATTGGTGAGAGCATTTCCTCCACCACACACTGCTTCTTGGCTGGCCAGTTCTGCAATGGGAGAGGGATGAGATTACACAGCATTCAGTGCCAATAATCAGGGAGAGCACAGAACCAACCTGGGACCTCAAGTTCAGCCAAATGGATGCAATTCCCCCATAAAGCCCTGCAGATGACCAGAGCACACCGGCAGACCACCTCTATTCCCAGCCCGGTGAAAGGCCAAACTGGACTTTGGCAGCTTTATTGGGGCAGCTTCAAGGAATTAATGGGGGATCAGGTGTGTGTGAGAGACAATGCTCCCTGCAACCTCCCCATTAAGCTCAGGGCCCCCCAGCCCCATGAATTTACAGCACCCTCCATGGGGGTAAAGGGAAAATCCTCTAGCCCCACCCACACTTATTTATAGGAATCTCATCATTAGAGCATCTGATCTCAGCTTTGGCAGATTTTATTCTAAGCCTTTAATTGTCCGGGGGTGGGGGAGGGGAAGCAGAGTGCCAAAAGGAGGAGGAAGATCTTAGAATCTGAGAACGGCCCTTGGCCATACAGACAAGGGAGGCAGCAGCACTCAACTGGGGTGAGCGTGTCTTGCCAGCAGGCGCTGGAACAGGAAATTAAGAAGAGGCAAGAACCCCCTGGGTAGCACATGGCTGTTTCCTAACATGCTTTAAGAAACCAGGTCAGAGGCTATTTTGAAACCTGCTCCTGAGAGGTAAGCCAGGTGTAAGACGCTGACACTGACCTCCTAGGAGCTGGCGATTAGGAGATTATCAGATTGGAGATGCTCGGGCGGGGGGAGAGAGGAAGGGGGCAAACATAGCCCAGACACACTGAACATGCAGGCTGGTGACACAGGGAAAGGCACCTTCTGTCTCCCCAGCCCAGAATACCCCTCTGCGGGAAGGGGGTGACAGCACCGGGGCATTACTCCTGGCATCCAGAGCAATGCAGCAAAAGGAAGAGGAAAGAAGACTCACCAGATACAGCAACATTAAAACCCCCTAGAAAAGAGGGCAGGGGAGACCAAGAAGCAGGATCCTAACAAAACATACCGTATTGGAGCAAAATAGCAAGTCCTAGGTGGTTCCAACGCCTCTTGGGCTGGGCTGGGCTGAAGGCTGCCCAGCCACTTGATTACTCAAGTTTATTGTCTTGTAGACAAGTGCATAAACACTGCCCTGTATGGTTATCTCACGCCCTCCGCCCTACCCCAAGCCCATAGCAGCCCAGGGAGGGGCATGTCTCAGTCCCACATGGGGAGGGGAGCGTGAGGGAACAGTAACTGAGGGGGAAAGGGGATGGAGGTCACCTGCTCAACAAGAGGCTTTTGAGAGGAAGGAGAATCAGTGATGTGTCCCAGCTAGCACCATGGTAAGGAGGTGGCATCACGGTTTCCCAGGGGCACCAAATCCTCACCCAGGCTCCACCAGAGCAGAGCAGCTCCTGAAGGCTTCCTGTGGCTGCATGTTTCGTGGCATTACCTGCTTGAGTGCACTCTTGGGCCTGCACTTCTACTAACGTTCCTGCTGCACTCAGTCCTCTTTGGGGTTCTCAGCCCTTCTACAGCCCAAGAGGCCCCCCCGCTCTAACCTCCGCAAAAGCCTTTGCTGGCCTTACAGCTACGTATATTGGACTGTGAACACAGCAGGACATGCCAATCCCACCTACGCTGGTTTCGATGGAGGCCATGGAAACGTGCGTTGTGGCATTTCTAGTCCAATCATTTAAGCAGCAAGGCCTTGCCCAGGCAGTGTGCTAGTGCACGCCAGGTGGAGTGAACCGGGCCTAGGGAAGGTTTTGTGGAGGAGACGCGCTGGTGCGCACTAACACACTACACACCGCGTAGCCAAGCCTCACACACCACTTGGATGGTATGTTCAATATTCGTTACAGTTTAAAACTGTCTGAATAAAAATCCCTTCCCCTGAATTCATAGCTTGAGACCTGTAATGTCTTAGTCCTGCCAGCTTCCTTGGAGTCTTCCAGGCTAGAGAACAGACAAGCCCTGGATTACTAGTGAAAAGAACTTGCAGGAGACAGCCCCAACCAACCAGACTCCATAACCCCACCCGGGGCCCCTCCCCCATCACCTCTTCTGTCCCTGTGGACCAAGGGTTCCCAAGAGAGCAAGGCTGCATGCACTGCCCTTTGCTACCACTTAGGGCTCATCTTCACTAGAGAAACAGCGACTAACCAACCCTACATCTCAACCCAGGAGTCCCTAAATCATGCCCCAGTCACACTCCGAGCCCTACTGACTCTGCTTGGCTTCCCCCGAGGGTAAATCTGAAGGGACCCCACAGTGCGTCACTAGTGCTGTGGCGGAGGACGTTGTGGATAGAGTTCAGGCTCATGCTACGCCAAGCAAGGTATAGCAGTCCTCCAAGGGCTCTCCCGCAGTGCCCCAGCCACTGCAAAAGGGCCTCTCTGACAAACTAACCTTCACTGCCAATGGTCAGACTGGCCTGACGCCACCTCCCTGTATTAGCTGCCCACTGGCATGCAGGTGGGCCTCTGTTACAGGCTCCCTAGAGGTCAAATCGCCTCTCCCAGGAAGACGCTGCCAAGCCAGGCTAGACCACAAGCCCCTTACACAGACATGGCTTATTGGGAAGCAAAGATAGATTAATAACTAAAACCAACTGTATGAAAGCAACTCATCATGTTGGAAATACAACTGTCCCCTACCGCCACCACTGCCATTGACCAGGTTTGCCAGAAAAGTTGCTGCAAAATGGAGAAGCAGCTCGAACAGCCTCCGACGTGACACAAGAACGGAGATGATGATATTCTACTAACACCACAGAAAATCCATTTTACTAAACTGAAGAGTCGGACAACCTTCTAAATGCCCTTCAGGGCTGCAGTCAGTCAGTCCAATCAATTCATCCTGGGCAAGCTACGTTTGCTAAACTGACCATAAACCTGCCAGCAGAGACCAGACAGGCGGAGACATGAGTTCGCCTATCCATTCCTTAGAGCCCCTCTTGCCGAGGGGGGTTCATGGATTGGACTCAGGCACTATTTGGCAAACCAACTCCCCAGCACTTCTTTGGTAGCAGTGTCATAATTAGACCTATGATTTTACCCTGCCTGGGAACTTAACTGTAAGAAGTGAGTAAACATTCACCAGCTGTCACCGTGACCTCTAACAATAAATGAAGATGTGAAACAGTGCAAAAGGAAGACAGAAAAACGGAATTAGTCTAAACAAAAAGACCTCCAAACTGAAGGACTGTGTGAAAATCATGCCTGGTAAACAAGAACAGTGTAAGAGCAGAAGTCAGTGAACCAAAATTGCTGAATTGGAAATTAGGCCTAATTGGTGGACAAATAATGAGGAAATAGACTATTCCACCCATCCCTGCCTTTCTCTGGGGGGAAAGCTGGCTACCACTACACTGGCTGGCTGAAAGGCAAGAAACAGAGAAGAAGTAAGCTTCACCATTATGGCTGCCACCCTTAGTCTCTCCTGAGACCCGAGACCTTCTTCATCCTAATCCTGACCAGATGGGGCCAGAAAGGGACCCAAATGACAGCACCACCTCCCCAGCGCTAGCTATATCCCTACTGTCCCCTGGGAGGGGAGACTGTCTCCCCCACACCTTACCTTCCCACCTTATTTCTTCTCTTTCCTATCCCTCTCCTTTTCCCTTCTGCCTATCAGGAGTCTGGCTCAGCCAGCCAAGCCTGCAATATCTTGCAACATTGCCGTGAGCCTGTGGCCAGACAGCAGCTAAAAGCAGTGCACTAACCAGCCCAATGCTGGTACAAGTTGCCAGGTCTCGGGACGGCTGGTCGGACTGTGTGTTGGGCCTGTGTTTCCAGCAGGGAGGCTTCAAGTAAAAGTCAGCCCCAGAGCCAGAAGCTGCACTGCCTCTCTTTGCTCGGTACGGGCACGTGTCTTGTTCTGCTTTTTAGGAACCAGGATCAGATTAAGAGACTGTCCGATGAGGGGTTTTTCCTTCTGTTCTTCAGCTAAAGGAAAAGGGATGTTACAACAACAGTCTTGTTTCACATCTTACATTTCAAAGGCTTTAACTATTTTTCCTTCTTTTCTGCATCTTTAACAGAAGGCAATGTGTTTGCCATGGCACTAAGCAGGCCAAGGTCTCTTTATAGCAAATCCAAACTTGTTTTAACGCTGTTTATCAATGGACAGTGTCAGGGTCATGTGAACACCTCTCTCCTTGGGCCCATGTTTTCCACTAAATTAATACAACAGTGGCCCCATCAGTTTCTGGAGCATTTAGGCATTTTTCACATTCCAAACATGCGGCCTGGAATCATGGCAGAATAGCAGCAAAATCAACTCCCTTGGATTTTGTCTATGCTTGGCACTAGCCCCAACTGAGCCACTGGTAGCCAGTTTCTGGCAGGGCTCCTCCAGCGCAAGTCGTGACTTTCCTCATCACATTTGGAGTTTGCACTATGGCAACTACAACAGCCACCAACAATGGATGATCCCCCAAGACAGACAAAGCCTTAGACCTTCACTTGGAAAAGGTGAAATGCTACCAAATGCCACAATGCTACAGAAGGGATCTAACTGCACCCTGCCTAGATACACATTAGCCCCTGCAACCTGTGTATCCACCAGTCTTCATTATTTCCAGCATGCCTGAGCACACCAGAGAGAGGGTATCCCCCAGATGCATGGACACCTTTCTGGGCGGGCAGTGCCCTCCTGACTCCTTGGCCAACCCAGGCTGTGTTCCTAGAGCGGGTGTCAGCCCTAGATTTACAGAGGGACATTTCTTCCCCTCCAGCTGCGCTTGTAATTAACTGCAATCTGAAATTAGCTTTGCCCTCTCCCGGGTAATCCCAAGTTAATCAGGCTCTAAGGTTTTCCTCTTGTTGTGAGTGTGGCTGTAAGAGCAAGTGACAAATCCTGCTAATAGCAAAGCAAATGCTACACTGGCCTTCTGTTTAATCCATCTGGAGCAATGCCAGAGGTGAGCTCGTGGAGGAGACAGTGCTTTAGTAACAGCAACCCTGCATTCTCCACACAGCCAGCTCTTGATAGGTCTGGTGCAGGGCAAGGCAATGGAACTTGGGGGAGGTCACATTAAGAGGACACAATACACCCAGGATAGCTTGGACAGCATCTTCCCCCCTTAAGCTTATTAGGGGCAGGGAAACATTGAAAACACAGGCCAGCTGGCTTTCCTGGCTTCCTGCATACATCAGCAAACAGAAGGAGCTTCCGTGAATTGGAAGCAAGTGTTCCTTTGCCACAGGGTTCACCAAATGTTGTACACAGCACCTCTCACCACAGCCAGTCAGCTGCCCTGAGCCATCTAAAAGGCTAGTCCCTTGTGAGCTAGATTTACCAGTGTCCCCTTTGGGAGCGGAGACCTCCTTCCACCAGCTTGTGGTTCCATAACAGGGCTCCCACAGCGCACTCGCGGACGGCTCAGTGCTAAGCCGGTTTTTAATGTCAGCGGGTATTACTGTGGTAATTGCTGAGTAACCAGCCCGGACATTGGAGAGAGCAGCTGTTCCTCTTACATAAAACCACAGCATTTTAGACACAGTTCTGCTGGCTCCACCCCCGAGCTGCCAGCTCCACCAAGCCAGCCCCTTCCTGGGGGCGTTTCAGTGCCAGTCCAAAGGACACTCAAGCCAGAGGGCTTGGAAGAGCAGCACCATGCATCCTGCATTCAGAGTCACATTTTTTCCAACCCAGGGGTTAGGGATTCCGAGTTCAAAACACCAGAAAACAGCATCTGGGAGAAGTCCTGGGGCCTGCTTCCCGCCCCCCAGCATCACAGGACCTTAACCCTCAGGGCCCTGGAGAACTGCCTCTTCCAGCCTTTGTCATGGTTGGCCAATTTCACAAGTGCTTCAGGAACCCTGGCGAGTCTCTGCAGAAAGCAGAGTGGCCAGGGGATGAGATAAACACACGGAGAACTAGAAGGGGCATTGCTGGCAATGAGATCACAGAATTCTAAACATGTCGCCTAGTCTCTAAAGCACATGTCACTGCAGCATCTCAGCACCTAAGCCAGTCTAGCCCATGCTGGGCCTGGACCCATTAGAACCAGGTTAGCAGAAGACTTCTTAGCCTTGCTCTGCCATAACCGGGATCCCTCAGCACAGCAGACTAGCGAATCTCCACAGGGCGCAATGGAAGGCCCATTCTTGGACCCGATTAACCCAGGTTATTCACTCTGGTAGTGACTCTGTCCCAGGTGAAAGGCTGATGCTCATTCACAGCAATAGAAAGAAGCCTCTGAAGTGCTCCAGGTGAGGAGGCACTTCAGTTGTCCAAGGGTTTGACTTATAAAAGCCTGCGCAGCCTTTTGCTATAGCCAGGGGTCACCATCCCCACACGTCTGAACTGAACTTCCTGCACTAGGACCCGCGCACCTTGGGCCTCACCACTGCCTAGGAACAATGAGAAGAAACTAAACCGTGCAAAGCATTGAAGGTGCCGTAGCCCGAGCTACTTTTGTAGCAGCGTGTGCTGCGATGAGTCAGATCCCAGGGACAATACCGCAGACAGAGCTTCACCAACCCAACAGCCAGCCCAGCGCCACCAGCTGACTCAAAGCAGCTCCAACAGTGACACTTTGGGGGAAGGACGGAAGGAATGAGAGCACGAGCCACTGCAGCGCCAGGGAAGTGTGGCTGGATCTTGTCCCATAGCCTGGAAGGGCAAAAGCCCCAAGCAACCTTACTGCTGCAATACCAAGGCTTTCCAGCAGCAAGAAGGGTCTTTGCACATTTCCTCCCAGGGCTGAGCTGATGTAACACGCGAAGAGCAGGGAGAAGGGTTGGCGAAAGACCAACTCGGTTTCAAATGCTGCCCATTTCCTGGGTTTGGGATTTTCTAAGCCTTACACTAAAACTGTGGTAGGAGAGTTCGCCTAGTATCTAGAGTCAGCTCTGGACTGGGACAAGCACCTAAAGGAACAAGGCTGGTCCACTGGGCCTAGGGGAGCTGAACTTGAGAACAGCTAGGACAGAAAACAACTCTGAGCACTTGCATTTCACACTTACCCTCAGAGTGCCAGGGGAGCCTAGAGTAGGTTTCCCTGCCAAACCGGCTCACCTCAACCACCCTCTGCGCCCCACTGGCAGGAAAGGGCTGAGACTGGAGGAGATGTCAGCCTCCCTCCCACAGCCAGTGCTCCTTCCCATCCCTGCAGCGCCTTGCACAGGGAGAGACAGAACTGCAAGAACGGCTGGATGTTTTCAGCATCTGTTTGCGCCCGTTTGCTGAGTGCCACGTACAATTTGACATATTCTGTGGATTTCAATTATTTATGCAGTAGGAATGAAAAAGGAGCCTTCAGCCACTAAAGCGAATGGTGTCCAAAAGAGGAATGGGCACTGAAAAGCGTGTTTCGAAAAACCATCCTTCTGCACTTCCAGGGGCAAGGGATGGGAACTGTAGGCAGGACCAACGCACCAGGACCTGGCGCAGATCTTGTGTATCTCTTGAGCAAAATGAGCTCCATCAACTGTGCATGGGGGGATGGTCTGTGTCTGCAACACCACTACATACCACACGTGCCTTCAGTGCAGCCCCTGCCCTGCAAAGACACTGCCCAGCACACTCCTTAGGTGCCCGTGGCAAGGCCTGGCACCAGCCAGCTACAATACTCGTCCCACATCCGATCAAATGGAGCAGTCACACAAACTGGGGTCATTCTGCACAGCCCAGTGACGAAGAAACAAGGCCCTGGGAAGGAGTGAGGGGAGGCTCCTGCCAGGCACAGAACACCTCCAGAGCCAGCCTGTCCCAGGGACAGGACTGATCCTGCAGCAGTTGGGCTCTTCTTCTCAAGCGGAGCATCCATCATGCCACCTGCCCAGTCACAGCAGGACTGATGGGGAGCCAAACAAGGGAAGGGGAGTCACTCTCTCTGCTTGTTAGCAGTCCCTGCCTGTCTGCTCTGGAACATGCGGCTGGTAATGCAAGGTTGGGAAACCCCTGTGCTGTGAGGGGAGCCGGGGGAAGCAGATGGGCACAGGGATAATACACCCTCTCTACACACCTAGGCATGGTGTCGAGACGGGGAACGTGCACATGGCTCACAGGGCAGCAGGGTCCTGGCACGCAGACACCATGGGGATGGCAGGGGAACATTCTGCAGAAGTAAAGCTCTCAAGCTCTCGTAGGGACCTGCTCAAGAGGCGTCAAGGGACAAGGCCATCAAAGGACGTAACTAAATGGTTTGTTTCTGGAACTGCTGTCCCGTACTTAGAGAAGGTGGCTACAAGTGTTCATCCTGTTCCCAGCTTGATATGCAAACTTGGGCAACTAATTAAACTTCCCAACATTGCACTAGGCTGCTAGATCTGGGAGAGCAGAATGCTTTACAAGCACCAATCCACAGTGGGAAGGATCATTTACGTTAGTGTCAGATTGTAATATATATACACATGTGTATTCCCTTAAAAACTCTACATGAGAGAGCATGCCTGGACATGTCAACCACAGATACACCCAGACACGGCTACCAAGCACCAGCACCAGTTTCATGGCCTGTCACAAAATATTTTAAATGCTTGTTTAAAGACCGGCACACTTATCTGGAGCAACTATACCGGTGTTTGCCAAACCACACAAACAACGTACTTCATCCTCTATGGCACAGCTGCTCTAACCATGGGACGCAAGAGCCGTTTCCTCCGTGCACAGCGTGAGAGGCCGGAAAGTCACTCACAGCACTCCGCCCAAGTATCTTAGCTGGGCGCTGGGAGGAATCTTTCCCTTAGTGCCACAGAGTGTTAACAGCCACTCCTCAGAGGAGCCTCGAGACCCCTAATGCTCCTCCCACAAGAGCAGAGGTTCTGGGCAGGACCTCTCCTTGCCCCTATCCCTGCTGCCCCGGGAGCACTCACAGGGGATACACCCCCCTGTACAGCCTCCCAAACCCTACTTCCCCAGATCCACTGACATCACTCAGGTGTCGTTTTCGTGCCAGACTCTTCGGGGCTCCTGTTCCAAATGCCATCAGCCAGGCACAAGGCTTAGCATGGAGTACCAGGAGTGACCCCCCTCTTCCATACCTGCAGAGCCCTTCTCCTGCCCCCGTGGGCCCAAAGAGGTACAAGGCTTGGGAGCAGCACTGTCATGGGCTTTAGCAGGGGCCTCTCTGGGGACGATGACTGGCCAGCAGACCAGGAACCCTGCTTCTGCAGAGCTCTGGGCTCGGCTAGCCACCGCCTTCTTTCTCTCTGCCACAAGAACTGGCATCTACAATGTAAAGTGGCAGATTCCTGAAATTACAATTTACAACCGAGAATCAGTAGCAACGTAGAAATTGTGAAAAACGATGGTTTTAATTTCTTGCAAAGAGAGTGAAGCCCACCTGAGCTGGGAAACAGCACATCTTTCCCTCGGGATCAGCCTCCAGCAATGCCACCCTGAGCCCCACTGTCCCCCCCCCCATTCTAGGCACAGGTGTGGGGTGGCCTAGTCCTGCTCCTAGTGGTGTCTGTATTATAAAAGCACTCGCACATTGGCACTAGCTGGCCCCAGTGAGGCAGTCAGCAGAGGCCAAGGAGACCGAACCCCCAAGTCCCATCACATCATGCTTGAGGCGCCCTGATGGACAGCACAACAGCCTGTTCCTCGGAGAGAAACTGTCAGTCAGCAGGGCTAATAATTCAGTACCTTTCACCAGCTCTAACTGGGGGCAGGGGGAGGCCTTGCAAATCTGTTGCCACAGTTACTAGCATCTGAAGAGTTGGCTCCCCCTTGAACCCGCATGGTGCAAGGGGAGACCTGGAAGCATTCCCCCTCCCCTCCACAGAGGCCCTTGCTAGAGAGACCTGCAGCTCCATGGCCCCTCTTGGTGCTTGGAGGAACAGAAACTGGGACAGCAGAGACTCCCTTTCACAGCCTCGACCTCCCCCTCCTCTTGCAGCAGCATGAGAGCTCCCAGCAAAGCCAGCAGTGCGGGAGAGGAGTGTTTAAGCACAGAGTATTTATGATAGAACCATAAAATGATTCAGCAGGCTCAGAAAAACCCCCCAGAATCTATTTTAAGAGACAGTCCTGGCTCAGCAAACCATGTTTCTGTTTCAGCTCCTGCCCCTCTTCCCGAGTAGAAGATGGGGCAGCCACTCCAGCTGCCCCCGTCCAGTGACCTGTCATGCCTACGCTTTTCCGCCACAATAACAAGCTGCAGAAGTGTCCCTAGCCTCAGACTAGCAAAGCCCCTGATTCCACAGCCAGGCCCGCTGGTGAGAGGTACCGCTGCCAGCAGCACCCAGGGCATTCCGCTCACACGTGGGCCTCTCGCAAACACAGAAACCAGACCACTGAGCTTCAGACCAGGTCTGATCTCCCGGGCTCGTGTCTCTGGGTGTCGAGCTAGGGAACATGCCGCACAAAGTCACCAGCTCAAGCTGTGTCACAGTCTGTCCACTGGGGCAGAGGCACATTGCTGTCCCGCTGGAGCTGTCCTCCTCTGACAACGCTAAGTGGCTGAAGGACCAGGGCTCTGCTGAATTCGGAGACCTAGCTGGCCCTGTGGTTTCAGGGTTCAAGCACCAGGCTGTCAGCCTATATTAGTCAGTGCCCACTTCTTCTCGAGAAGGCGCAGTCCTGCGTAGCCCCGTAGTCCTCAGACGGCCCACGCAGCCCGAGGGCTGGGCCAGGCGCTGGCAGTAAATAACCACTGGTGGGGCAGCAGAGGATGGATATGGAGCTAGAGAACAGACATGCAATCCAAGGGGTCTCAGATAGTCCCCCCCCACCCAGTCTCCACCCATCCCCAACTGGGCAAAGCAGGGGTTCAGCCCAGGCACAGAACCCAGGGCAGATGAAGAGGAAATACTCAGACCACCCCCCCGGCCAGGGCAGCAGATTTCAAAGTGAAGGGCCAGGCCCCAGCTGCTGAGACCTTAGGGAACAAGGGATTACTGGAGCCTGAGCAGAGGAAACACTGACCCCAGCCAGATAGGGAGCAGCGATGGGACGGGAGCCCTGTACAAGCGCTGTACCCCTGGGCCACAGACAGCCCACTGTGGGGTGGGCACACCTCTTCCTTGGAGGGGCTGGGACCCCACGGGGGCAGGGAAGAGGTGAGCCAAGGCCCCATGGGGGGAGGGAAGGGAAGATAGGGGGCCGGGGCCCCATGGGGAAAGATAAGATGGGGGGCCAGGACCCCTCTCCAAGGGCAGGCTGGGACCCCCACGGGGGGAGTGAAGAGGAGCACCGAAGACCCACAGGGGAAGGGAAGATGGGGGGCCGGGGCCCCTCTCCAAGGGCAGGCTGAGACCCCACAGGGGGAGGGAAGATGGGGGGCCGGGCCCCACGGCAGGACACGGGCCCTCTCTCCCGGCGTCAGGCCCGCACTCACCGCCCGTGATTTTCTGCAGCCCCAGCACGTCCTCGGGGCCGATGAGCGGCTTCCGCAGCAGCTCCTCCTCGGGGCCCGCGGCCGCCGCCCCGCCGCCCTTCTTCACCCTCATGGCCGCGGCCCCGCCGCTGCCCCGCCGGCCGGAGCGAGTGTCAGCGCGGAGAGCGGGCTCGCTCATCCCCCGCCCGCGGCCCCGCTCGGCGCCTTTGCCGGCAAAGCCCCGCGCTGCCGCCGGCTGCGGCCCGGCCGCCTGGCTCCGCCCCGGCCCGGCCCCGCCCCGCCCCGGGACCGGCCCCCAGCAGGGCGGGGTCGTTGCTGGCCGGGGGCCCCGGGTCGTGGCTTATGCCGGCTCCTCCCGCACGGCGGGGAAGGGTTTGCGTGAGCTGAGCCCCCCTCGCCCCCAGGACAAGCGCTCCAGCCGGGCCGGCTGCCAGGGAGCCCAAGACCCGGCTAACCCCAGCAGCGCCTGCACCCTTGGGCCCGCACAGGTGTAGGGCTGTTTGAACCGCAGCCTCCCCCCCGGACAGGGTCTGGCCCGTCCCCTCACCCTACAGCCCTGGCGAGCAGCGGGAACAGCCCCACCTCAGTGGGGTTTGGCCACCCCGCCTGTGAGGTGGGTGCACCGACCTGGCTGTTTTCTGGCTGTCTTCCATCAAAGCCCTGAGAAACCAGCTACTGTACCCGACCCCCAGCGCTGACCACCCACTTCACTGGCACCCCGGGCGAGAAACACATAGTGCTCCCCCTTAATTAGAGGGTGCAGCCAGGGCCGGTTTTAGGCCGATTCTTCGGACTCGGGCCCCGCGCCTTAGGCTCACCAGTGGCACTCCGGCAGCATTTCAGCGGCAGCAGCGGGGTCCGCTCCGGGGTCCTCGGTGGCATTTTGGCAGCAGGGGGTCTTTCAGTGCTGCGGAAGACCCCGACCACTGCCGGGTCCTAAAACCTGCCCTGGGTGCAGCCTTCACAAAGCCAGGGTGCAAGTCCCCTGTCCTAAATGGTCCAGTGCGCAGCCTAATCCCATCTCTTCTATGGCAGAAAGATCACATTTGGCCTTGTGGGGAGCGTTCTTAGAGAAGAGACCCTGCAAATCAGTATAGAGCAAAGCACGGATTATACACGGGGGAGGTTCGATGGGCTCTCTCCAGCTCACAGACAGCCTCCATGCAGCACCGAGCATTGCTATCGCAAAACAGCACCTTCCCCTCGAAGCTCAAATTTTCAGAGGACTGTGAATCAGCTGCAGAAACAAGACAAAGGCTACAGCTTGCAGTCAGTACCTGAGATCTCCCCATCTCCCACAGCTTTTATTTTAACCAGTGTGGAGTTGATGGAATTTTTAATACAGAAACTTTTCATGTGCTTCTATTTCTCAAAAATAGCTTTGTTTAGACCCACAAGGATGCTGGCCCATCTCCTAATTTGAAATTGGATATAGCATAAACTGAAAGCAGAAATAGGCATTCCCTAAGATTTAATAGGAATAATTAAGGTGGATACATCATGTCAGTCCAGACTAGCAGAAGGTGCAAGTTTTGAAGAATAAAGAAGAGGTAGGTGCAGGTTAGATATTTCACACTATTTCAAGGTACACACAAACACACTGGCTCCTTTACCAGTTCAGCTAGCCCCAGCACTGGACTTGGCCTGGGCTTAGATACTGCGGCTGCAGGGACCGCGTAGGCCACACGGCATCATGCTGCAGTTCAAAAAGCACTTGCTGGGGGTCCGCACTGAAGTGAGGGGTACGTGGCGTTGGCTCCTCATTTTCAACGGCTAAACTGCATGAAGAAGCTAGAAGTCTGTTAAAATACTGCCGCTGGGTCAGCCCAGGCGAGAGGCGTTAGCTCCGTTCTAGACTAACACCCAACACTTCAGACTAATGGAAATGCACCAAATTACTGCTGATCCAAGTCACCCTACCCTCTCCCAGCCTTCCCCATTACGGAAACAGAGGGGGGGCTGGCTTTTGGAAACACGGCTTCTCAAAGGAGCAATGTCTGAGCCGGGAACATAGCGGACACATGAAAACTCACTCTGCCTAGATCGTTCAGTCCCCGTCCAGAGGGGGCAGTAAGAGGTACAGCAGGTCAAGGTGTTAGCAAAACTGGGTGAGGGGACCAGAATGATACAGCAGGGGGTGGATTGAGGTGGGGGGGTAGTGGAGTAACGGGGGGGGGGGGTCTAGTAGGAGCTGCTGCCCATGGCTGAAACCCCCATGCCCCTCATTACACCTTACTACAGTCATACTCAACAGGGGTACTTAAGGTGTCTACACTGCCCACATTACAGCAGCCACGGCAGCGCAGTCGCACTTCATCACCAGGGGCGAGCTCTCCTGCCGATAAAAAATAACCACTGCGAACAAGCGCTGGTAGCTTTATGGCCAGGTGCGGCTCCCAGCGATAAAGCGCTGTCTAGACTGGTGCTTTTCAGCGCTAAAACTTTTGTCGCTCACAGGGGGGTGTTTTCACACCCCTGAAGGACTGAAGTTTTAGCACTGAAAGTGGCAATGTATTCACAGCCTTAGATAAGTAACAGCCCTGACCCAACAGCAGTGTTTGGAGACACCTTGCCTGATGCAGCTGCCACTCTCAGGGTAAACTTGCTGGATAAGGGAAGCAGACCAGCGTGGTTATTACAGTCAGAGCGTACGAAGAGAGAGATCTACTTGCTGACATATCAAGAGGATTTCATGCTACAAACCAAACAAGACTCTCTAGTCTAGAGCACTGCTTGGTGCCTCAGAAGTGCCTGCTGTGATTGCCCATTTAAAGGACGCTTAGTTAGGGTGGAGAGCCTGCAGCCTGGGGCATAGAGAGAGGAAAGGAAGGGAAGGGGCAGGGCTTCGGGACAAGGAGAGTGACACAGCTCGGACTATTAGTGCAGAGAGAATATAACCAAGGCAGGCAGCAAGCTAAGGCTCACACATGAAGCTTGAAAACCCGAGACCGCAGCAAGGAGGCAAAGGGTTATGTTAGAGGTACTGAAGGGGGCTGTTACAGATAACGGGGCTCCCGGCGGAGGAGGGAGAGCCAAGCAGCACTGCTGTATTTAGGCAGAAGTGGGACGCTGGCACAGAATTTTATCAATGGACAGGGAGGTCATGGTCACACTTCAGAGGAACCAGGCACTCTTTAGGAGTCAAGAAAGAATCTAGTGCTGAGCATGTTCCACCCCGGATTGGCCGTGGTGGGGAGTTTGCCATTGCCTGGTAGAATGTGGAGAACTGCACAGTCAGGGCACCTAGGCCTACTCTGCGTGGTACCTGGTGCTCTGTGGTAGGTCAGGGAACTGTCCTTTCACCCGGGTTTTCTTGCCCACAGACCAGGCCCATCCTGTTGCAAGGTCCCTGGAACCACTGGTTGCAGCTCCTGAGATACAAGCAAGTAGTGTAGAAAGTCTCAGGCCCTGCTCTCATCTCCAGGGAAGCACTTCCCCACAGCCAGCCCAATGCCCAGCAAATGCTTCCGCTCCTGCTCCACTGAGCTGGGACAGAACTGGACAGCTTCCAGCAGGGCCTAGCTCCCTGCAGCACCCTCTCCCACAGCACAGAGCAGCAAGGTCCTTCCCATTGGGAAGGACAGACGGACAGACATGCTGGGAGGGAGAGAGACTGGAGCGAGGCAGATGGCCAGGGTGAGCAGCACAACACTCTCCACACTGATTTCCCAGAACCTAGCCCATCTGACAGGAAACCCTCCCAGGCCGACACACACAGGAGCCATCCCGTGAGAGAGCTGCACTGGCTTGGGCCACCCTGAGAAGCTCCAAGCCGGCCAGGGTGGCCCAGGCTGCTTGAATTCCCAGGAAAGGAACACTGCCTCTCAGCAGAGTCTGGCTTTTACTTTTATTAAAAAGAAACCTTGTTTTGTTCAGCATTGATCAGTGCATCACTCTCACGTCTGCCCACCCCCCCCAGCCCACCTGCAAAACAGGGCCCCAGGCTCCCCTCACAGAGGCCCACAGGCTGCCAGCCGTGGCAGGAAGCTAAGAAACCCAAGAGCCACTTTCTGAACGGCCCTGAAGGATGAGCAGCACTCACCTGCTGCAGACACTGCGAGGAAGCGCTGCCCCAATGCACAGGCCCAGGCTGGCCTGTATATGCCCCCTACGTTGGGGAAGGTGGCAGGGTCACACTTGTGGATTAACAGCTCACAAGGGGAGGGACCTGGGTCCAGTGCACGTAGAGGGGACCCTGCCAATACCAAGGCTCTCAACAGGAATAAAGGGAAGGTGCCCCACAGGTCTCACTCCCGCTAAGCTAGGCAGCCCCAGGGGCACACCATGTAGGGGCTGGGCTGGAAGGGTGCACTTCAGGCTGCTGAAGCACTCAGAGGGGACAGTCTCCAGAGCCTCTCCCAATCCTTCCGACTCAAAGGAAAGCCCCTTCATCCAGGCACCGTGCGGGGAGTGCAAGCTTGACTCATACCCAGGGAGCCCCAAACTGCCTCCTCTGCTGTCTGGTGGTGGAGCTGGCTGCAGTAACTAGAAAAAGCAGAAGTGGCCCGAGCTCATCCACCTTGGGCCCAGCCTGCAGGGGCATTTTGCTCAGACGGCCAGTCACTCGCAGCTGTAGCCACTCTGCACTCCTTGGGGGAGATCTGCCCAGGCCAGCTGACGGGCTTGTGGGGCTCTTGCCAAGGGGCTGTTTAATTGAGGTGTAGACATTGGGGCTTGGACTGGAGCCCATGCTCTGGTACCTTCCCACCTTGCAGGGTCCTAGAGCCCGGGTTCCAGCCCAAGCCCAAAGAGCCACACCGCAATGAAACAGCCCCTTAGCCGGAGTTGGCTGGCCCGGGCCAGCCGTAGAGGCCTAGCAGCAGCATAGGAGTCCCTGCTAACCCCCTAGGTAAAGGCAAAGGCAAACCCAAGAGCTTCATGCTGGGAAGTGGCCGTGCTGGGGCTAAGCCTCGGTTTTTGTCCCCAACACCCTATTTCTGCCAGACTTTCCACTCCTCCAGGATTCATGAAGAATCATCTGAGTCCAAGCCCTTTAACTGGGCCCGGAATGTTCCTACACAGACAGGCTGTCACGAGCTGGCTCTGAGCTCCCCTGCCCCATGGGGCAGCTGCAGACAGGCTCAGTCAGTTTTCATGGGCTCCTTCTTGCTCTGTTTGGCTTCCCGGAGGATCTTCACCAGGGACAGCAGGATGGGCACCGCCATCGGCAGGAAGAGTGGAATGTAGATGGCAAATTTCTGGTCATCAGGGAAGTAGAGGAGATGCAGCAGTGAAGGGTCAAAGAAGGCCCGCTCCGAGGAGGTGACCGCCTCTTTACTGGCCTGGAATGCTGAGCCCAGACGGCCAGAGGCCAGCTCCAGCATGGCGGTCTGCGCGGAGGCTACTGCACGGTATACCTGGATGGGACCACACAAAGGGTCAGTGCCCAGCAGCTCCCTGTCTGGCCCAGGCAGGTCAGGGGAGCTCCAGGCACACACACTTGAGGCCCTAGGAGTGCCAGAAGCCGAGCAGATCCTGGATTGTCAAGTCTGGCTCTGCGCTAAGAAGTGACACTGGCCTCTACATATCCCTTCTCAGCACCCCACAGCCAGGGGGTGCCGAGTGTCAAGCCCCCTACTCCTACACTGTCACCAGACATGCTTTCTACGCTCTCAGCTACACCAGTGCAGTCCCATTCTCTTCAGTGGTTTGCACACGGAGTCACTGGGGCAAGACGTGGGCCTGCAACAGGAACTTAGCGAACTGCTGCATTGACACCGCACAGGAAGGAAGGGCTGGAATCTACTCAGTGCCTCAGAGCTGCGTTGGCTCCAGGGTTACAACACCCCCCACCCCACCCCACCCCAGGGAGTGGATCTGCCACTTGTACGCTCACTTTTCAGCACAAACTTTCACTCAATGCCACCAAGGGGGTCTCAGCCCTGCAGAGGGGGGCATGGGAGGATTTAGAAGGTCTCTCCCCAGTGAGGCTGTGGCAGTTTCTATTAATTCTAGGTCCAGGGAACAAGGGGGCGGTGATGCTGCAGAGGCAGAATTCTCAGCCCAGGAGAGAGCGCCCTTGTGTCCTCTAGCTGACTCAAGCAGCCAGGCCTGGTCCAGCCTTCCAGGTTAAGGCCAACAATTTTCAGAAAGTTTCCCCATCCCCAAGAGGAGAAATTAATACATCAATCTGGGCAGCCAAGTCTCCAGCAGCAGCAACTCCTGGGTCTCCTATGTGATGCTGGCAGCCCCCAACCTGTCATGGGGACCCTCCCAACACCCACCCACCTCAGAAGCAACATCATCCTTGATGACGATGTTCCCGATCTTGTCTAGCAGTTGGGCCAGGGAGGTGAGGGTGGTGGACACTGTGGCGATATTCTCCACCGTCCGGGTCCACAGCAGGCGGTCCAGCTCCCAGTCAGTCAGCCCCTTGTTCCCAGGGCTCTCCAGCAGGAACTCCTCTGGGAGCGGCACCTGGGAGATCCCAAACAACAACCTGGGGGGGGAGAAGGGGCAGATCAGGTCTGTGCTGGCAAGGGAGGTCACCGGGCCAACTCTTCTGCAGGAGGTGTGAGCACGGGGAATGGGCACGTGGCAGAAATGTTCTCGTCTGCCTTTCCTGCCGGGAGTTCAGCCCTGACACAAGGTGCAGGTCTGAGTCCTGCTGCCCGGGGGGGCAGGTGCGAGTCAGGCTTCCCAAACACATTACTGCCGAGCTAAGGCAGAACGAGGCCGGTCCGTGACACTTATCAGAGGGGTAGCCGTGTTAGTCTGAATCTGTAAAAAGCAACAGAGGGTCCTGTGGCACCTTTAAGACTAACAGAAGTATTGGGAGCATACGCTTTCGTGGGTCAGAACCTCACTTCTTCAGATGCAAGTAATGGAAATCTCTAGAGGCAGGTATAAATCAGTGTGGAGATAACGAGGTTAGTTCAATCAGGGAGGGTGAGGTGCTCTGCTAGCAGTTGAGGTGTGAACACCAAGGGAGGAGAAACTGCTTCTGTAGTTGGATAGCCATTCACAGTCTTTGTTTAATCCTGATCTGATGGTGTCAAATTTGCAAATGAACTGGAGCTCAGCAGTTTCTCCTTGGAGTCTGGTCCTGAAGTTTTTTTGCTGTAAGATGGCTACCTTTACATCTGCTATTGTGTGGCCAGGGAGGTTGAAGGTGTTCTCCTACAGGTTTTTGTATATTGCCATTCCTGATATCTGACTTGTGTCCATTTATCCTCTTGCGTAGTTCTTACCCACGAAAGCTTATGCTCCCAATACTTCTGTTAGTCTTAAAGGTGCCACAGGACTCTCTGTGACACTGTGGCTGAGAAGGGACAAGTTCACGGGATTGTGGGCTTTGTGGTCATGGGCCTTGGTCCAAGACCCACCAACGCTACTGAAGAGCTGTCAGACAGGACAACTCCAGCCGCCAGCACCCTAGGCCAGAGTGAGGCAGCAGCTAAGGGGAGACAGGAGCCACATGCCACTGCCGATCCCCTAAGCCAGCCAGCGACCCGGGAGAAGCCTGTCCTCACATTGCCAGAGCGTCTAGGAGAAGTACAGAACCAGCCCCAGGCTGCAGAGCAGGGGAGTCAGAGGCAGCGTCTCTGCCCTGGCACACACCTCCCAGGGCAGGCAGGGTCTGCGCTCAGCCCCGGGGGCCACAGCCTCACGCTGCTCTGGGGGAACTGAACATAACGAATGCAGAGAATGGAAGGGCTGGGGCAGGGCGGAGGGGACAGCAGCGTTCTCACCGTAGCTGGGCCAGGAACACCTCCATCACTCGCACCATGTCCACGTCCACCCGAAGCGGGAGAGGGGCCCTGTCAGGAGCTGGGTGGTCGATGTTGTACACCTGCCAAGAGAGAGTGTCCAGGGCAGGCCTGACGCAGGCTATGCCTCACCCGGTCCCTGTTCTCCAGTCAGCCCACAGCTCTGGGCTACCCCGCCGTGCTGCCTTATTCAGGGAACGGCCAGGGGGCTCAGGCCCAGGCCGCGCCTAGCCTGGCCTCCCATCTTGGAGAGCGGCCGAGACCAGCTGCATCGCAGGAAGGGCAAGTGGAAAAGCCCGTAGGGCGCCGTGGGCACTGCGGGGGCTGGAGGAGCTGGACCAGGAGCTCTCAAGCACAGCACAGGGCTCCAGCTGGCCAGCCCCTGCCAGTCACAGTCCCCAGCACGGGGGCAGGGGACCAAAGGGACTGCCTAGGCCCTGCAGGGGGAGCAGAGCGGTGCTTTCTGCACACAGGGCAGGGCCCCTCCTCCTTACCATGATCCCACCCCAGCGGGGGCTGTGGAAGGCGTTGGTCCCCACCGCGGCGCCGTCCTTGTCCTGGATGTAGAGAGGGGAATGGACGCGCTCTGGCACGTACAGCAGGAAGTTCAACACGGGGTAGAGCGAAGTGGCGCTGGAACCTGCAGCAGTGCACAGTGAGCATCACGGCATTTCCGGGGCAGACCCCGGCAGGCAACAGGGACCCTGGGAAGCTGCCTGCAGGAGCTCAGCGTGGGGCACGTTACTGGGGCCAGGCTCAAGCTGCTCCTGAGAAGGGGTCAGCGGCCTGGGGGTTACATTGGTGCTTTCAATACGAGCCGTGCGTTGAGATCCCAGCCAGGTCAGGAACAGCACGAATTCGGCTGGGTCTCAGCCCATGCCTCTGACCGGGGATCTGCCCTTCTAACTAGTCAGCAGTATGGGGGCGCAGGGCTGCGAGCGAGGGCTCTGCGGGGCAGAGCCTGTGCTGTGTCTTCTGGCACAGGTCTCTGACGTTCCACTCCGCACCACTAACCTCTCCAAGTGGCCACAGCAAGGATGCAAGGTGGCACTTACCCAGCCTGGCTTCCACCGGGTTAATGACGTGGGGGAGACTGAGCGCGCTCAGGATGAAACTGGAGGAGGCCTTGTCAAAGCGGGGCGAGACCCCCAGGACAGCATAGTACAGGATCTGAGGGGATCACCAAGGAGATGGATGTTGTGGGAAGATCACCCTGTGGCCAGCCTGGCTGGGGCACCCTCCCTCCTCCTACCACCCTCTCACCTGGGAGTCCACCGAGAAGTTGGCCACTGAGCCCAGCTTGTCGAGGAAGGGCTGCACGTAGCTGTTGACAGCTGCCTCGATGTCCCAGTGCACGTCGTGGGACTTGGGGTCTGGGTTCAATAAGCTGAAGGTGATCTCGTACCCTGGGAAGAGCAGAGAGCAGAGCCTGCCACCAACATCCCACTGCAAGGAGCTGCAGCAGCACATGCCAGGCCAGCACCTGCCAACGGCCCCGGATCCCCAGGGCAGGCACGTGCACAACGATTCCAGAGCAGAGCAGAGGCCAAGTGGGCCAGAGAGAGACCAGAGCTGCGCTCCAAGGAGTAACTGTGGGACGCAGCCTCCTGTTCCTGAGCTCAGGGGCTCCCAGACAGTGGCACTGGGTTGCTGGGGTGCACAGAGAACCCCGGAGTGTTGGTTACTCAGAGGGAGGGGGTGCCTGGGAATTCGAGGAGGGGGAGAGGAATGTGGCCCAAGTGGGCTCTGTGCTGCCCCCAGCCCTGCCCAAGGAAGACAGTGTGCTGCAGAGCACCATGGGAACAGCTCTCCTGGCAGGCACCTACCCAGGCTGGATTTGAACGGGCGCCTCGTGTCCGTGCCGAGCTGGTCCATGGGGACGCGATCAGACAAGGCGGTGGTGATGGAGTCGGTGGTGAAGGACATGGCCTGCACAATCTGCCGCACCCGGGCACTAATGGCAGCCAGGACATCCCCTGGGCCCTGCGTACCCCTCATCACGGCGCTACGGTGCTTCCCGACGTACACGCCAATGCCCTGTGGAGAAGGCAGGGCAGTGAGCCAGGACTCTGGGGGAGGCAAGGAGCACACATCTCCCCTCTCCTGGGACCGGAGAGCTCCTAGGGCAGCGTGCTCAGCCTGACAGGGGTGCCCCAGACTGACCCTTCTTGTGCCTGGACGCAGGATAACAGGGCTGGGAAGCTCCACGGACAGCGGCCTCAGGCAAAGAGGGTCTTGGATTGTTCTGCAGCCACCCCACTGAAGGGCAGGGGAGAGCTCACCAAATACACAGGAGATCCATGCCCCCTCCTGCCTATGGGGCGTGCACCAAGCAGCGTGGCAAGCGTCTCTCTTTCTGCAGAAGGATGTCCCTTCCAGCAATGCCCCCTCCCCCTCAGATCACCCACCTCCCAGGCCCCTGCCAAGGCCCAGCCACATGACTCTGCCCCTCGTCCTATGCTTGGAGGAAAGAGAGCAACAGGGGAATAGGGCATCTTTCTGGGCAGGTCCCCGTCCAGCACAATCTCTCGGGGGGGCATCTGCCTGCTCTCTTGCTCCAGGGACACAGCAGGCAGCCCCGGGACACTCCAAGCCACACTCCTGGTCCCAGAGTGAGGAGGTGGGGCACTCCCAGCAGAGGATGCTGTACCTGAGGCAGGAGAAGGGAGGTTTCCGGGATCACGTATACTGTCAGAGCGCCCACCGAGTCCTCCTGCAGCGGGAGCAGCGCAGCATCTGCCTCTGGGGAAGAGAAGGGAGTTAGTGTTGTTGGGAACCTCACCCCACACCGCACGTGTCAGGCGGCATCCCATGGGGAATGGAGCAGACATTACCAGTTGCCCAAAGGAAGTATTTCAGAGAGGGGAATCCCTCATCTCTCTCCTAGCCCATCTCCAGCCGGGACTCCTGGCTCCCTCGCAGCCCCCACTACAACACAAGTCCGTGTCCACAGTCACCCCTAGGTCCCTGCCCCACCCCCAGGCTCCTGGAACTCCCCCCTGCCCTGGAGCAGCCCATCCCTATGCCCCAAGAGCTGCACATGGTAGTTAGCAGCAGCAACCCGGGTGACGTGCACCCTGGGAATGCCAGCTCGTTGCTCCCCACAACCGGGGTGTTTCTGGTAAGTATAGCAACAAACTGGCACCCCACCACCTGCATCCTAGTCGGGCCTAGAGACCGCAAAGCAGCAGTCGCAGGGCATGGCCAGCTGCACGGCCACCCCAGGAGAGCCAGGACTCCCTGCTCTTTGCCAGCTCTACCCCAGGGCAGCAGCCTAGCGTATCCTACCGAACCGGTGCAACCCTGTACCTTGCACGGTGGCCATGGCCAAGGCTTCCTGCTCCGTGGCGGTCGCACTCCGATAAGTCGTCTCATAGCGGGCCGTAACGCTTGTTTTTGCTGCGGGGAAGGAAGAGAGAGCAGGTGAGGCCAGCTGGCCCTATGTGCTGTGCTCTCCAGCACCAGGGCCCTGCTCTGGTAACCCTGATAAGGAACCAGGGCTGAAAGGGACACAGCACCTTCTCCCAGCTGTGTGCATGCCCTAAGCCTCCCCTTAGGCCAGTGCTGGGCCCCAGTTCCCAGAGCTGAGCAAGGCCTCCCAGCCCGGCCGGTCCATCCCAACAGGCAGGACAGGTCCCTAGGGTTTGCCCAGTCTGATGTGTCACAAGGGACGGGGCTCCCCTCCCTGGGAAGATAACTTCAGCATGACCTACCTCACAGGCAGGGAGCTTCCTTCCCTTCGTTTTACTCCGATTCTCGTTACCCACCCATGTGCCCCTCCCACCTCATGGTGTGTGTCCCCAGACACTCGGGAACATTGTGCTCCAGCTAACCTCAGCTCTCGGAACTGTCCCTCCTCAGTAGCTCCCTCCAGCCTCGCTCCAACGCTGCAGGCGGGGAGCAGTCAGTGCCCCCTGCTCTTCACCCTCCACGCCTGTATCTCACCAGCCAGCCCCTCTCTAGCTCACTGCCTAATTGCACTGGGGTCACAAGAGGCTCCTGCTTGGAGGAGAGCAGCTCCAGCCTTTCACGGCTTGGAACAAGGTAAGAAACTTCCCGTGTCATTAGTTGCCACCATGACTAATCTGTGGGGGACAGTCCCAGCCCCAGAGTGGGCCTAGCTCCTGCAGCTGGAGGGGAGAAATGGGGACACCACTTGCCTAGTTGAGCTAGTCCCTGCATGGCCATGGTGGACGGGGCTGCTGGCCTCCATTGCACTAGCTCAAAGCCATCTGTAGGAGGCCGTGAGCTCAGCAACAGCCAAGGGGAGAGACAGGGACAGTGGGGAGAGTCGGGGGAGAGATTAAAGCGAACAAAGGGGTTACAGCAAAAGCACAACCCCCCAGCAGTCAGAGGTTCTTACAGTTTAACAGGCTCTCCTCCTCCTGTGTGTCTGTGAAAGGGAGTCTCCTCCACTGAGCTCCTGGCAGAGCCCCCTTGGCAAAGACCACCGAGACGGGCACAGTCAGCTGGAACTGAGCAAACAGCAGCATAAGCCACGGCCCCTACCACCGTCCCAGCCTCCGTCAACCCCCCGCACCTCCTCACAGCCCTTCTGGGAGCCCCAGCACCACCCAGAGCCCTGGGGCCCCCTAGAACTTCAACAGTATCCGAACCCTGTGAAGGGAGACCCATGAATTGCTGCTGCCACCAACTGGAAACTCCTGCGTCTGCATCAAGAGTCGGTGCCAGAAACCGCTGACAGATGTAGGACATTCAGCCCTTCCCAAGGGGGAACGGCCGTCGGGGCAACAAATGCCGGCTGGGGTGGGCCGGCCCCAGGCTCAGGGCTAGCAAAGCACCCCAGTGCCGTGCCACGGGCAGCGCGGTGCCGTGCCACGGGCAGCGCGGTGCCGTGCCACGGGCAGCGCGGTGCCAGGCAGCATCCGCTCCCCCCGGGGCTGCAGCGGTCACAGGCCGGCCAGGAGGGAGAACACACGGCTGGTCTTCGCACCGGGCCCCGAAGGGGGGGGGGGCGCAGAGCGAGGCCGGCCCTGGTCTCTCCCCCCCCACACACACGCTAGGAGCGAGGGCAGCTGATTCCCGGGGAGGGGCCCGGCGCCCCGCTCGCCCCCCCCCGGCGCCCTACCCGGAGCGAGCCCAGCGCGCTGATCCCCGCGTAGGGCAGCGAGGCCCGGTACGTCTCCGTCGTCTTCCACCAGAGCGGCAGCCCCAGCACCAGGGCGACGGCGGCGAAGGAGAGAGCAGCGCGCTTCCCCCGGGCCTTCTCTGCGGGGAGAGACACGGGCAATGGCGGGGGCCGGTACCCCCGCTCCCCCCCCGGCCCTGCTCCCTCGCTCCCCCCCCCCGGCCCCGGCTCCCCGCCCCACTCCCTCCCCC
>NC_048315.1:1343157-1369302 GCF_013100865.1 Trachemys scripta elegans
TGGGCCATGCCCAAGGGGGGGCAGGGGGCTGTGCCCAAGGGAGCAATGGGACAGTGCCCAAGGGGGGGGCAGGGGGCCATGGGGCAGTGCCCAAGGGGGGAACAGGGGGCCATGCCCAAGGGAGCAATGGGGCAGTACCCAAGGGGGGAGCAGGGGGCCATCTCAGGCATTCCCTGCGCTGGTACCTGTGCCATGGCTGGGGGTGCAGGGTCTCAGGCACTGCTGCACCCACTGGGAGAGCCAGGGCCTGGCTGGAGAACACTTGTGGGCTCCAGCACCCTGGCAGGCCAAAGCACATGACCCAGTACGTGACAAGCAGGGAGGGAGTACAGGGCCTGGCTGCCAGGGCATCTCTGCAGAACACCCACGGGGAGGCCTGAGGCCCTCGCACTCAAAGGGCCCTGGCACCCAAGGCTGGGAGGCCAGGCAATCACTCTGTCCTTTGCTGGCCAGGCCCCCAGTGGGCCCCCCTCAGTAGCTGCCAGGCCGACCCTGCCTTCCCCCCTTCCAGGAACCACTGCCAAGCTTGTCTCCATTGTTCAGCCCTGAATGGCTCCTCTTAGCAAATGGGAAGTTTAGAGGTGTACGCCCTGCCTGGCACGCACTGCCCAGCGCAGCTTAGCCGGGGGCGGGAAGAAGAGCTCTTCCCCACCAAGATTCACAGCTTCTCCCTGATGCTGCAGACCTGAGCCAGGAGCCAGCCATTGGCCAGTCGGGCATCTCACGGCCCCACATACAGCACAGGGCCTCCACCTTCCTCTAGAGCTGCAGCCGGTGCCCTACAGCAGCTCCTAGGCTCGAAGATGAAAATGGGGGTCTCTACTTGCTGTCCTAGGTAGGGCAGAAGGGGCTCTGTGGGGCCCATGGTAGTGTGCAGCACCATGGGGCACAGAGGTGGGTCAGAAGGAGAGTACAAGTCTGAGAGGGAGGTAGAGGTGGTGGAGGGGCAGGCTGCCACCGTGCCCTTGAAGGCCACTCAGCCTTCACAGGGAGTGAAATCCTACCTCCCTGCTCTGTCTTTCTAAGCAGCAGAAGAGGTCTGGGCATGGGATAGGGACCAGCCATCAGCTCTGTACCCCACACTGCAGCTCAAATGGACACAGCAGGGTTAATTTTCCAGGAGAGGGGGCTGAGGAGCAGCAGAGGTGGTGGGTGCAGCAGGTACTAGTCTCCGAGGCAGGGGGTCTAGGCACTGGAGCGCAGTTGTTCAGACACTGCTGTTTATCAGACCTGTCCTTTAAGCTGAATACAGTAGGGGGAGGATAGGGAAGTGAGCACCTCACATACTTCCACAGCTGAAGAGACAGGCAAGGTGACCCTGCCACCCAGCCCAGAGGCGGGGACCCCAGGGAGTGAAGCCATTAAAAAACAGAGCAGGGGTTTGTTTCCATACAGATGCTTTTGGGCACATTATGGGAAGTGAAGTCACAGCTCTGCCCTGAGAGGAAATCAATAGACCCCTGCAGCTACAACCCACGTCTGCAGGGCAGAGGGTAGCATGGCCCATAGGAGCCAGCATGAGGTTATGTCCAACTCAGGGCCTCCCTCAAGCTTGCAAGGCAGGGAGATCCTGCAGATGTTTGAGAGAGGGGGGAGGAATCAACTTTTGAGTGAAATAGAAAGAGGTTTTCAAAGCAAGTCCTTTCGCGCAGATCTGTGCTCAGGGAAGGCCCAGCATGCATGCTCCCCCCATGAGCTCCCCCACACCCCAGCAGCATTGCTGGGGACAGGGCAGGAGGCTCTGCAAGACCATTTGCTGGCCAGAGGGACAGTGACAGGAGATTAGTCCCAGCTGTGTGGTCTATCTATGCTGCATGCTCCCACCACCAGACTGCTTCCCCTTCTCACCCAGGCCAGGCTGCATTTCCACATCACCCCACTACTGCTTGGCCCTGGGAATCTCTCACACCACCCCCAAGAGCCAGGGTGGCCAAGGAGAAAGCGGCCTCAGGCTACCGCCTCTACAGGAGGCTCTCACCCTCAGAAAGGAGCACTGGAAGTTAGATCTGAGGAGCAAGGAACTGAGAATCTAGGACACCAAGAGCGGGAGCTGCCTCTGAGGGGAAACTAGGTCAGCCCAGCCTCGCTGGGTTCATGCATGCGCAGTTAGCAGGAGCCCTGGGAACGCTAAAATCAGCAAGGCTGCGTACTAACTACAGAACTCCAGGCAGGGAAGCGCTCTCCTGCCAAGAAAGGGGGGCTGTCACAACGCAGGGAGAGGAGGCGGTGGTGGGGAAGGCAGCGGGCCCTGCTCTGACAGGGATCCCACTTCCTCTCCAAGAGGAGCAGGCCCCTGCCCCATGCTAAGTCCAAAGGAATGGGGCTGGGGAGTCAGGCTGCTCTGACCAGGGGCAGGGGGTCATGCCAGGTGCGCCCCTGGCAGGCAGCAGAGAACCCAAGGAATGAACTCCAGCCAGTCAGAGGCAGCACAGCACCTACCTGGGCCGTTAGTGTGTTAGTGAGCCCCAAGCTTGGCTCTCGGATCAGGCAAGAGGCAGAGCACTACAGGGTGTCAAAACTTTAATTTACACACACACACACACACACACACACACCCCAGGCCACTTGTGTTCCAGACAGGAACAGTAACACAACCGGGCTCAGTTAAAATACAGGGGGCGCTAAGCAAAGGGGCTTCCAAACACAGAGCGAATCACAGCTCATGGCTACAGTGCGTCCCCAGAGCATCTGTCACCATCCGCCAGCTTCAGCCCGAGGTAGCGCAGCAGGTTCTGGACCTCCCGGGAGCCGGCAGTCACCACATCCGGGATGGAGGAGAGGATCTGGGAAAGGAGGAAGAGTTTGAGGAGCTGCAGCCAAGCTGGAGGTGGGGGAGCAGGACTCCAGCAGCTAGGAATGGGACAGGCAGGCCACACCGAGTGAGGTCTCCATCAATAGCCTTCAAGCTTAACACCAGGCAACTGTGTGAACGGTTCCGGCCTGCCAGCTGGGGTAGCACATAGGCTTGGGCAGGCCCCAGAACCTTCCTGACTACAGAAGGCAGGACACAGAGCAGCCGTGGTCATTGCAGTGACGGCACACAAGCCACTTCCTGCCCTCAGCATGGGGTAGCAGGTGGGGAGCCCCTCAGGGACAGCAGCAGAATGGGATGGAGGGGATGGTCCTTTGCCAGACCAGGCCCTTCTGAAGGCAGCCTCACCTGCGATGCTGGGCCCCTCCCCAAGACGCAGCTATTCTCCAGGGGGCTTTGTGCTGGCAGTGTGGAAATAGGCAGTGTGATGGGGGGAAGGGGAGCCCTGGCTGTTTGTCAGTTAGCCATGCCAGGAGCCTGATCAGCCAGATCATACCGCTGTAGGGAGAGCCCCTCCCTAAAGGGCCTCACCTCTTTGATCTTCTCCTGCATCTCCTCCCGGCTCCTTAGCACCATCTGGGCATGATGGAGTTTCCCCTCCAGGATTCTCCTCTGCAAAGGAGAACACAGAGCTGTGCAGAAGTGAGGGAGGAGGGGCGGGGGGGCAGAGCAAACCCCAGAGCTGCAATTTAACGGCTTAGCAGCTGGGCAGGAGAACCAGCAGCCAGACACACACACTCCCCCCCCCCCCCCCCAACTCGCAGATGAGCCACCTAGGCCCTGCCCTTACTTGGTCCTGGTAGTCACGCTGCGTCTCCAGGAGTAGCTCCCTCAGCTTGTTCACCTGCAAGACAAGACAAGTCTTGGTGCAGGGGCACGATGCAGCTGGATGCCCACAGCCAAGGGTTGAGCCTGACTCGGGGCTGGGGAGAGAACAGACCCCACCAGCCCCCGAAGAGCTGGCTTTCTCCTTGTGCCAGCCGCTCCCAACCAGGGCACGTACTGCCTCCCCTTCTCTGCCATTGGCCAGCCCATGCCCAGCATGCTGACCATCTAGGGCCTAGCCATGCCCAGCACTCCCCCTCCCACCGCCAGGCTGGGAGCACCCACTGTCTAACCCCCAGCAGGGCTGTGGGGCCTCTCCCTGTTCCCTCTCCAGAGCATGAATAGAAAGGAGCCGCAACGTAGCAAGAAAGGGCACATGGGAGGGAGCAAATGAATGCCAACAGCCCTGGGGCGCCTGTCTCTTGGCAGTCAGCCCCATGCTATGCAAGTGCCCTAGGCCAAGAGCAAGCTCTCCCCCCTCCCCCGAGCCCCTTCTATCCTGCACCAGAATCTGGCCCTGCCCGAGCACCGCTGGTTTCACCTCCTGCCGTAGCCAGACTTTCTCCTGGACAGCGTCAGCATCCAGTGGTGTTGTGTCGGGCTCCCGTCCCCTCACCTCCTCCCACAGCACCTCAGCCTCCGTCTCCGCACGCCGGAGCAGGTGCTTCAGGTGAGAGACCTCTGCCTTCAGACTCTAAGGGGAGAGAAGCCAATGAGATGCTGGGGAGTGGGGCAAAGGACTCAGCCCCAGCCTCTAGGGGCCCACAGGGCTGCTGCTCAGTACGGTGCCATGTACAGGACAGCAGCGGGCAGCAGGGCCGAGCCCATTCCAGGATCTAACCCAACATGCCCCCAGCCTGCAGAGGCGGGTACCGTGACTTCTCCACTCCGGTCAATGAGCTGCAGCATCTTCTCCTCCTGTTGGCGCACGATGTCCTGCAGCTCCTTCTCGGTCTGAGGAGAGACGGTGGCAGCATTTAGGATAGGGTCTCCCTGAGTGGCACGTCCCTTGCAGCAGAGTCTTGGACATGCCACTCTCCCAGGAAAGGAGCAGGCAAAGAGGGGGCCCGGGCCCAGGCCTGAGGGGAGGCAGCTTGTGGGTTTGTGTCTGTTGCAGTCACTGTGACAAAGTTGCTAGCAGACACTCAGCACAGGTCAGAGGCGGGCAACGGGCTAGGCACAAGCCCTCAGTTCACCAGCAGCTTCAGTCAGGTGAATCCCAACACCATTCCCCTGCCACCAGGGTTATCTTGCCCCATCTCCACAGGTAGTGAGGGGTCAATCACACCAGGATCCCAGCCTGCCCCAATGCAGACGTTACAGTTGGCCCTGCACAGCCAGACCAGGGTAGTTCTTAGGCTGGAGCAGTCCTGTGCCAGGCTCCCTGTGCTCTGCCAAGTCCTGACCCAGGAATACTCCGGACCCAGCCAGTAACAGGCCCTCAGACAGGGACGCTGGGGAGCCACACAAGTGCCACGTTAGATCAGGCTAGCGAGCGGCTGCAGGGGATGGAAAAAAACAGTTACCCAGATTCTCCCATGGCCTAGAATCTGAGCCTGCCTGGTCCACGTCCCAGATCAGCTCTGCCCTGGAGTTCACACCTAACCCAGTTCTGGCGCCTGCTCACCTGAAACCTGACTCCCAGGGTCTTGTTTAGCTTGGCAAGGTTTGCATCCCGGGCATCGATCTCTGCCTGGAGCCTGGATTCCAGGCTCTCCAGCTGGTGCTGATGGTCACAGCTATGAGAGGAAGAGACGAACTGAGTCTCCTCAGAGGGCACAAAGCAGATCGAACGTGGGCTCTCAGGGTGAACCTGCCTCCCCGGGGAGCCAAGTGCTGCTCTCTGGCTGACACTGCCCAGCAGCCACTGGGCTCAGCTCATGCACCCCGCTGCTCCAATCTGCCCCCTCCAAGGACCTGGCCTCAGGACTGGACATGAGGGGAGAGTAATCAATCAACACCAGCTCTGCCTGGCATCTGGGGCCATGATAAGGGGACCCGCCAGTCCTGCTGAGGGGTGCCAGCTGGGCTGGGAAAGGACTCTGTGTATGGAATTGCCACCCAGGGTAATGTTCGGGCTGGAGGTTGACTGGGTTAGCTCCTGGGGGTCACAGTCCTAGAGGCGTTGCTCCATGGCCAATGGCAGAGGGGGAGCGACAGGCCAGCAAGTAGCAGTGGTACTGCCCAGAGCCCGCTGGGCACCCCCATCACTTCTCCTGTGACTCGAGGGCCAGATGCTGAACTTACATTTTAGCCTGCAGCTCCTGAGCCTTGTGCTGTGCCGCCTTCTGGCTCTGGAAGCTCAGTGTGATGAGATGAGACACAGCAGCTCTCAGCTCCAAGACCGTCTCCTGGAGACTCTCCTCGATCTCTGGGGGCAGAGCAGATGGCAGGCGAGCAATGGCTCACAGTGCACGGAGCTAGCCCTCAATGCCGGGGTTCACAGAGAACCCCTCGCAAGCAGAAAGGAAACAAACCCATGTGTTATACCGTGCTCAGGTTCTAATTACCCAGCAAGCTCTGGGGCAGCGCCAGGCCAGGAACAGACACCAGATGCTATGCCTGGAACAGCAGGCAGTGTTAGCCCACCTGCATAGCCAAGGCCCCCAGCCCCTTTGCCTCATGGTGCTGAGCAGTTACCAGAGGGAACCAGTCGCAGAGTCAAACCTGGATGAAGGAACAGGCCTGGCTCGCTGGGAAAGCCTAGTGCACGGCCCTGCTCCAGGGCCCCTCCTGTGACCAGACCAGCGCCCTTTACACTGGGGCCCAGCAAGGCCATGCCCATTGGCAAGGGAGGAGAGGACAGACACCAGGCCGTTACCTGCTGGCATCGGAGGAGTAGCAGGTTCAACCTTGGTGAATGCGGTCGAGCCTCCAGCAGCTTCTTCATCGATGCCTGTAACAAAGCAGGTCAGAGGGGCTTGGTGCTGGGTGATCAGCACAGGTTACCCCTTTCTATGACCCTGACCCACTGCTAGGCCATGGTGCCTGCACAGATCCGGGAACTTCCCTTCTCCTCTGGGGAGTCCCTGGGGCTTGGGCCCCGAGAGAGGGGACTGGTGCTGAGGCCCCATTCACAGCACCCCCTCACCGCGCCCCATGCGAGGAGTCCTAGAACCAGGCCATCCCAAGGCAGCGATGGTTCTGGGCTTTCTGGCTGTGATCCCTGCGGTGGGTGATCCTGACATCCCTGGAGAGAAACAGCACCAGCCTTGAGGAGCTGAACCATCCCGTCTGCAGGCAGCGTGGGAAGGAGGCCTAACCCCAGGCAGGAAGCCCTGGGCATCGAGGGGCCTGTTTGCCACAGAAGCACCGATGCTCCTCACTGGAGCAATCTGTCTCTGGGGTCAGAGGCAGCCCACAGCTGTGGTGTTCTGGGCCTCAAGCAGAGCTGGTTTTCTGTGGCAGGTTCATCAGAATTCATCCACCACCCTGGCCGAAGCCTAATGCAGCCCGACCCGTCACGGGAAGGGAGAGCAGAGCCGCAGGATTCGGCGGTAGAGCCGGGGGCACTGGGAGCTTGATGGCTCCTTCCCAGACATGGGAGCAGGCTGGCCAGCTGTAACCACCTCCGCCTTGCTTCAGTGTCACCATGTGACTTCTGAGCAAGCGGCAGAGCAAAGCCTTGTGGGAAGGTGCACCCCACTCACTGCAATGGCGACATCTCCAATACCGAGGGGAGGGTCCCTGCATGACAGGCCTGCAGAGGGAGACTCGGCCCTGGTGTAGAGAGCACTTCACACCCCTCCTTATCTGTGAAGCACTAACCCAGCCCCCACCACACAGGCAGGGTTTCTGGAGCAGCAGACAAGAACCAGAGCCAATAAGCAATTTCTGGCAGCCACATCCTACCTTTTCCTGCCACAGCTTTCAAGACGCTGCCCACGAAGGAGCTGGGCCCGCTGCGAGGGGTACACACTCTGCTCCACGATGCAGCATCAGCAGCCTTCAATGACAAGAGAATGTCTGAGTGACTGGACCACACAGATGCCAAGGCAGCATTACAGACGTTGTTCTGCTTCCCCAGGGCAGATGGGCTGGAGAAACCCATGCTGCTGTGATCAACAGCTAGAGGGCAGTTCCCTGGGCTCCTACCTCTCCTGGCAGGGCAGCTTGGAGAACGTCCGTGAGGTCCAGCAGCCTCTCCTTGGTCTGAGCGAGCTCCAGGGAGGACTTCAGGAGTTTGTCCCTGATGAGCTGCAAGCCCAGGGCTTCTGCCTTGCTGCAGTCGAGCTCCTCACAGAGGGTATCCCGTTCCTTCCTGGGGAGAACAGGGGAGTCAGCTCGCTCAGTGCTCACCCAGGTCCCATCCTCTCAGAGTGGGGAGGGGAGAGATGGGAGGCACGTCAAGGCAGCCTCGTGACACGGCTGGGTTCAATGGCCAGAGCACAGAGGGACATGTGGAGGTGCCATTTGAATAAGCAGAGGATGAGACCAGCTGTGCCCAGCCAGAGTGCCCATGGGTTTCCCACAGGGATGTACTAGGGTGCACTGAGGGGCTCGTTCACTGGCGCCCTTTGCCTCCCAGCCGTGAGTGAAGTTGGGAGGGGACCCTGCACGCCAGGAGCTGACCAGAGACATGCCAAGCTCCTTCTCCCAGCACAGGCTCTCTGTTCATTGGGCACGACACACACAAAGGGCTCAGAGGGGCAGAGCGGAGCTGCTGGCTCACTGGAGGTGCTGGTAGGCATCCTTCAGGTCCTCGTACTGCATGCTGCGCTCCCGCAGGACTGCAAGGGTGGCTCTGAGCTCATTTTCTGTCTCGGTCAGCTGCTCCCGGGACACACGGTTCTCCTGGTCAATGAACTGGGGCGGAGGGAAGAGACACGCCTGTGAACATTTACTAGTGAGGAGCGGGAGCTGGTACAGCGTGGGGTCCTCAGCGCATGCAGGCCAGGAACGGCTAAGGAGGGCCATGTTCATACCAGGAGCTCCATTCCCACTCTACCTTCCTGCAGGAGCCCAAGCTGAGACTCCTCCCTCACCCCATTCTCACTTGAGGGACTGGTGAGGCCTGCCCCCAGTATCAAGGGATCTTTCATCTAACAGGCCTCAGAGCCCAGCAACAGCTCGGTAGTCTTCCCCACTTCTCAGAGTGCTTGGAAAATCAGAGTGCCACCCTCACACCTCGCTCCACCCCCAGGTCCTCATCTGCCAGCAGACTCTGCTGGGAAGTACGGGATGGGACGACTCACTGCACTGGGGTGTGCAAAGGCCAGAGCTGCGGCAGCCAGTCCGATTCCCGGGGGATTGGACCAGTCAGGCATTCAAGTGCCTGGAAAGGCCCACCCAAGTCTCACGCCCAGGGGTAACTGCACAGAGATGGTTGGGGAAGAGCTGATCACAGGGATCAAAAGACCGAGCACAGGGTCAGCAACAGGCAACTGCTCCCCACGGCATTTATGAACTTGTTCAGCCCTTGCAGCTTGTGAAATACCAGACCTTCCAATACCCATCTTGCTCTCCACGCTCAGCCAGTTCTTACGCGACTTCAGCCATGGCTTTCTCAAGAACTGCTGGAGCGGGACGTCTGCCTTGGGATTCCAGCCTCCACAGGCTACAACAACATCGTTCTCTAACTGATGCACTTGGAGTATCAGATGCCAGAAGGTTAAGGAGTGGAAGCAAGGGCAGGATGGGCCATTGCAGCCCTTCAGAGTAGTGAGGAGGGCTAGGACCCAAGGCAGAGAGAGAGTTCCTTGGAGAGATTTAGCTGCCAAGTGGACACTGGCCCCTTGGCTGACAGGAGGTTTTATGGCACGGGTCTGGCACCACATATGGCAAGCCCAGGGCCAGTAGGATTTGCACCTGCACAGTTAGGATGCCCAGCATTTTTGGTGTCCCTCAGTGCTGCTCTGGGGCACGGGAGGGGTTTTAGAAAGGACATTTGAGCAGTCAGTGGGGCCTGGCAGCTCCAGTTCCGGGCCTACGTGCAGGGAGGAGGCGACATTAACTTGTCCTGGTCTGTGCAGGCTGCCATAGGGGCCATTAGCACAGCGAGTGTCCTGTGCCCCTAACAGAAGGGTTAGCCCACCCCACCCAGCCTCTACCTCGCGGCTCTCGGTCATCTCACGCAGCTCCTGATGCACCCTGTCGTGCTGCTGCTGGAGAAGCTCCTGCTCCCTGGTCAGCCTGAGACAGGAAGGAAGGAAGCAATGAGTGTGTCGCTTGGCTGCCAGCTGCAGGCTCTGCCCAAGAGACCCACTCAGAACAGAAGTGAATTTCAGGGGAGCGGAAGCAGGAGAACCAGGATTGTCCAAGAGCCCCCCTTAGGGCATCAGTTTGTTCCTCATTATTCAGTCACTGGACTGCGCAGCGCTCTGCTTCCGTGGCCCCGCCCACGCCCCCCAGCGTCAGCACCCGGAGGCTGGAGACTCACCGCGCCGTCTCCTCCGACAGGTCTGCACGCGTCTCTTGCAGCTCATCCCGCTCACACTGCAGGCTGGCCAGGTCTCTCAACAGTGTGCTGAGATCTAGGGCACGGAGCACAGCACGGAGGTTAGCTGCACAGCTGGCATCAGTGGATGTGCAAAGCTGAGACGGTAGAGGAGCCCTTGCCTGCCCACCCCCCAGAGCAGGTCTTAAGCAGCAGCCCAGATACTGGAGTATTGGGGGGAGGGGGGGGGGCACATCAGTCTTATCCAGCCGTTGGAGCTGTCAGCAAGATGCCCTCCAAGCAATCTCCAGGGTACTGACATGCCAACGGAACAGGCAGCTACTGCTACAGGCCGGGCCCTCTAGCCAATGTGAGAGGCGCCGGATGCTCAGCTCAGTCCTTGGCATAGCAAGACATAGTTTGGGCTTTGTACCCCAGCATGTGACCAGCAGACAGCGTCTCCCAGGCTCTCACCCCAGGAAGGGCCAGCTGCTGCCACCGCTTGGGCCTTTGCACATCCACACAAGACAGCGAGAGACCCAGCCTCACATGCAGACATACCTGCTCCCAGCCGGGAGTTTGCCACAGTCAGCTGATCCACCTGGGCTACAGAACCCTGCAGCTCTGCAGTCACTTCCTCCAGCCTCCCAGAAACCACCTCCAGCTCCCTGGCAGCCTGCAACAGACCACAGCACCCGGCTCACTGCACAATCCTGCCCCTTGGGGGCTTCTCTGGCCCAGCCCAACGGGACCAAAAGCTGGACACTGCTGGCACCCACATCCCAAATGGGACAAGTGCTCAGGGGTTCTAATGCCCTCCCAAAGATACAGGAGGGGGCAGGGCAGCAGATGGCAATGCTGGAAAAGAGGCCGTGTTCTGACCCCTGGATGGCAAACACCCACTGTGCTCAAATCGTCTGCCTCTTGGCATCCTCAGGTCTGCGCCAGACATCTGGGGGACAGGCCTCCTTGCAGCTACACTCCAGCCATTGGCCATTAAGCATGGCACTGCTCACATGGCCATCTTGCACCACGGCCATCCTGGAGGAAGGAGGTGCTGACTCACTCTCAGCTCCTCGGCGTTTGCTGAGCACCAGCCTAGCACCACCCCTGCCAGGTGCCCCAGGGAGCCCTGACAGCCCCACTGCTGAGGGATGGCACAGCCCCAGCACACAGCAGCAGCAGGACCCACACGTGGGGGATTCAGCTGTTGATGTGGCGTGGCTGCCACTGAGCTGCGAGGCACCCGCCCCCCGGAGACACCAGCAGCACCCCCAGCACTGCAGAGCTAGCAGCGAGACTGGGGCTGAAGTCAGCCCTGGCATGCAGAGCCCCGACCACCAGTCCCAGGCTAAGCAGTGCTGCCAGCTGCTCTCACTCCTACCCCACTAGTGGGGCAGGTCACGCTCTGGGCCCAGCACCACCACAGCCCAGCCCTGCCCTCTGTACAGCATCCCACAGGGGTCAGCCTCTTACCGCGTCTTTAGCCTTGAGGGCCTCGGCTGCTCGGCTCCGCATCTCATCCCGCTCCGCCAGGCAGCTCTTCAGTTTGGCCGCCACTTTGTCCAGTGAGCTCCGGTTCCTGGAGAGCAGGGCCCTCATCTGGTCTTGCTACAAGAGGAGGAGGAGGAGGAGGAGAGTGCCCCTGAGGACAGCCTGGAGTCCCCACGGAATCCCAGAGGTTCCAGGCCCAACGCAGGACTGCCCCATGCTCCTCCAGAGGCGCCGCTCACCCAGCCCGTGCATTGGGGACCAAGGCCACCAGGCTGGGCCACCTCCCTGGGGGACCCACCCCACCCAGAGCCTTGGCAACGCATGTGTGACCAGCTCCACAGGGACAAGTCTCACGAATTAGAGCCATCTGACATCCCAGCCGCTGAGCGCTCCAACGAACCCAGGCCCGGCCCTCTCGCGAGCCAGGCCCGCCCTCTCCAGGGGTTGTCGGAAGAATCGAAGGCACATTCCGAGGGGCGACATACACGTGCCAGCGCTCAGAGGCTCAGCCACAGAGGGTCGCAGAGCCGGACAATCTCACCTGCTGGTTTAGTGTTCCTCGGTCTTCCTGCAGATTCCGCAGGGAAGTATTTGCAGTGTCCAGGAACGACTGAGACTCCACAGTCCAGGATCTCTGCAAGACAAAAGGAGTGCTCGCATTGCCGATGCGGGTGCTGGGACATGGGCAGCAGCCAAGAGTCCAAGACCTTCTGGAGAGCTGAGGGTGTAGTCAGTCGCCCCCAATGGAAGTGCAGAGGAACCGGTCTTTGGCCTGGTCTCAAGGCATGAGGCTGCTTAAGTATTGGCAGGGGAACTCCCCGCATCACTAATGGCAGAGACAGGAGAACGCTGCCCCAGGCTGCAGCATATCGGACTGAATCACAAGTTCAGCAGTCCCCAGGCCGAGCCTGTGCAGTGGGTAGAACACGAGGTTTCCAGCAAGCTGGCTGGGCCCACAGGGTCAAGAGCAGGGCCAGACACGCACGCAGAGCCCACTACCCTTCCTTACCTGGTGCTCACGAGCCTCCTCAATAAGGGTGCAGAGCTCCTGCTGGGACTCCAATCCCTGCTCTAGGGCCCCGAGCCGAGCGCTGGCATGGACACGGAAGGCCTCCAGAACCAGATCACTCTGGGGAGGGGGAGACACGTGCATGTGGGGATTTTAACAGTGACCCACCAGCCTAGTGCCACCATTGCCAGGTGCCCCAGGGAGCCCTGATATCCCCACTGCCGAGGGACGGCACAGCCCCAGCACATAGCAGCAACAGGACCCACACGTGGGAGATTCAGCTGTTAAGGTCACGGAGGAAGCACCAGTGCTACACTCAAGCTGCAGGGCAGGGCTCTCCCTCGTGCCCCTCTGCTGAAGTACTGGGGAGGCCTCAGCCGAGTCCTTAATCCCACCCCCTTGTATTTGCTGGCCCAGGGCGCAGCTCCCTGCCGACAGGTCATCCAGCACCCTCTTCGAGTGCCAGTGGGACTGGATGAGGGGGGCTGTCAAGGGCTCCCGCAGAGACAGGCAACCCCACCTATCCACTGGCGTGGCTGCCGCTGAGCTGCGAGGCACCCGCCCCCAGGAGACACCAGCAGCACCCCCAGCACTGCAGAGCTAGCAGCAAGACTGGGCTGAAGTCAGCCCTGGCATGCAGAGCCCCGACCACCAGGCCCAGGCTAAGCAGTGCTGCCAGCTGCTCTCACTCCTACCCCACTAGTGGGGCAGGTCACACTCTGGGCCCAGCACCACCACAGCCCAGCCCTGCCCTCTGAACAGCATCCCACAGGGGTCAGCCTCTTACCGCGTCTTTAGCCTTGAGGGCCTCGGCTGCTCGGCTCCGCATCTCATCCCGCTCCGCCAGGCAGCTCTTCAGTTTGGCCGCCACTTTGTCCAGCGAGCTCCGGTTCCTGGAGAGCAGGGCCCTCATCTGGTCTTGCTACAAGAGGAGGAGGAGGAGGAGGAGGAGAGTGCCCCTGAGGACAGCCTGGAGTCCCCACGGAATCCCAGAGGTTCCAGGCCCAACGCAGGACTGCCCCATGCTCCTCCAGAGGCGCCGCTCACCCAGCCTGTGCATTGGGGACCAAGGCCACCAGGCTGGGCCACCTCCCTGGGGGACCCACCCCACCCAGAGCCTTGGCAACGCATGTGTGACCAGCTCCACAGGGACAAGTCTCACGAATTAGAGCTGTCTGACATCCCAGCTGCCGAGTGCTCCGACAAACCCAGGGCCCCGCGAGCCAGGCCCGGCCCTCTCCAGGGGCTGTCGGAAGAATCAAAGGCACATTCCGAGGGCCGACATACACGTGCTAGCGCTCGGAGGCTCAGCCACAGAGCGTCGCAGAGCTGGACAATCTCACCTGCTGGTTTAGGGTTCCTCGGTCTTCCTGCAGATTCTGCAGGGAAGTATTTGCGGTGTCCAGGAACGACTGAGACTCCACAGTCCAGGATCTCTGCAAGACAAGAGGAGCATTCACACCGCAGATGTGGCTTTGCGAACCCTATCAAAAGGCCACCGCTGGGACTTGGGCACCAGCCAAGGGTCCAGGACCCACTGGCCATCTGGTGGTGTAACCAAATTGCCACCAGTGTAGCAGAGGAACCTGTATAAGTGACTACCCTTGTTAGGCAGCCTCCTGCTTTCAGAGACAGACCCAAGTGTCTGAATGTGTAGATGAGCAAGTAGACGAGCCATCTGTCCCTAGAGCGGCCATTCGCAGAGGACCCACTGTACATGGAATCGATACCTAAAGTGGGGGGCCCGCTTGTTACAACACCTGGGATGGGGAGCAGAATGTCCCCCCTGTGATCTGGCCCTGCCTCCCTTTAGCGGGTGACTCATTGGGGAGCACAAGGAAGAGTCAGGAGTCCATTTTGCTTAACCCCTGAGGCTACGTCCTCACTACCGTGGGGGGGGAGGGGTCGATTTAAGATACGCAAATTCAGCTACACGAATAGCGCAGCTGAATTCGACGTATCCGAGCCGACTTACCCCGCTGTGAGGACGGCGGCAAATTGACCTCCGCGGCTCCCCCCTCAACGGCGCTTACTCCTACCTACGCTGGTGGAGTACAAGCATCGATTCGGGGATCGATTGTCGCGTCCCAACGAGACACGATAATTCGATCCCCGAGAGAGCGATTTCTACCCGCCGATTCAGGCGGGTAGTGAAGACGTAGCCTGAGAGATGGTCCTGGACATTTAACCAGCTCCAGCTGTTCTCACTGAAAGCCACACTTGGACAACCAGCCGTGGAAGCACCCATCCCCTTGAAGGCACTCTACCCTCCCTGAACACAAACCCCTCCAGGACCTACCATTGCCTCCCTGGCCTCTTCCAGCTCCTCTTTCAGAGCCCGCTCGTCCTCCCGGGTCCGCTGCAGGCCCTTGAGTCTCTCTCTGGTTGCCATGTACAAGTCATGATAAAGCTGCTCCTCCTGGAAGATATTCCATCCCCAAGCCATCACTCACAGGGCTAGGAGAATTGTCTCTCACGGGGTACGGTGGGCAGGGCTTGAGCCAACTCTGCCCATGCCTGGGGCTCAGCAGAGCCAGACAGGCTGAACACCTCATCTCCTTCCCCCAGGGACACGTGAACCAGGTTCAGCCTGAGAAGGGGCGCCTGGGGCAGCATCTCTGCCCAGCAGGGCTAGATTTAAGCAGTTGCCATGACATTTGCATCACCATTAGTTCTAACAGCTGCAAGCGTCCCCCAGGTGCTGCCCCTCCCCAGACCCCCCTGCCCCGCATGCCAAGGGATGCGGCCACTCCCCCACCCACTGGCTGCAGACATGCTCGCTTGCAGCTTCCTTCCTTGACGAGCTGGTGGTCAATGGTGCAGTCAGGCGAGTGTAACCAGGAGGCCAGGAACAGCAAGGACTGCTGCAGCTCTCCAACTTGGCGAGAGCCAGCCCAGCCATGCGCATGATTTGATTAGCCCGTGCTGTAGCAGCAGGTGACCATGGGACCAGGTTTCATCAGCTCTGAACTCAACAATCCCCATTCAGCCCACATCACTTCTGCTCCACTTACCCCCAGCGGGACCTATGTACTTTGAGGGGCCTGTTGATCTGGAGCATTGGAGTCCAAGCGCTAGCAGGAGTCTGGCAGCGCTGGCCAGGGAGAGCTCAGCACTGCCCCGCTGCATACCTAGCGGAAGCTCTGGACACACCCCAGTACTGCAGACCCACTAGCTAGCTAGGATTTCTACGGCCCCTACCTCTGCAGCATCTGAGCCCCTCAAAACCTTTAGCAGGTCTCTCCTGGAAGGCAGGCAGGGCTATTGTCCCCATGGCACAGCTAGAAATCAGAGGCACGGAGAGGGTAAGTGACTCGCCCAAGGTCACACAGAAAGGGAATAGAACCTGGGTCTCCAGAGTTCTAGGCTAGCGCCCTTCCACCAATCTTGCCTGGCACTGCATATGGGGGGCTGCCAAGCATCCCTTTGCCTGACTGCAGTCACGGGCTCCACTATCTAGTGCAATTAACTGGTAGGCAACTGGGGAAGTTTCTGATCTACTCAGCCAGAGGGGAGGCAGGCACAACTCATGGCCACACCTGCCCTCCTCCTTTGCTTGGGACCATCCCACTGCAACCCCAGACGCACGTGGTCTCATCACTACAGTGGGTCTCTCTTACTGCTTTGGGGTGGGTGACGTTAGTCTGCGTGAGCACGTCTCTCTGGTCTGCCGGCCCCAGACGAGGAACTGGCCACTGGTTCTGCTGCCAATCCCGCAGCTGGCACGAGAGGGCTTCAATGATGATAAGCGTGCTCTCCAGCCGCCCCTCCAGCTCCGCCCGGGACAGGGTGCTCAGGTGCTCTCGGGAACAGCTGGTGGGAGAAGATATTTGTGAGGGGCTTCAGGAGCACAGACCCCCTGTGAACTACAGAAATGGCTCCCAGCTTAGGAACGCCGACTAACCCCAAGGACCTGGCGATGTCAGGATCAGGCCTTTTCCTGCAACCATGTTAGGAGAGAAGCAGCCGTTAGCTGAGAAGCAGGAAGTCACATCCTCACATTCCATCTACATTACATTAAAACACTGTCAGATCCGGCTGTTCAGAAGACTCCTGTACTAATGGCCCCCCACCATCACCAGATACAGAAACAAATCTTACGATGGTTAAAGAAAACTTAGTTTGATAGCAGCCTGTCTGGCAAGAAATCATTTAACAGTTGTGGTTGTGAAATCCTCATTTCTTCATTGTTTTATCTTTATGGTCCCCTCTTCTCTATTGTTTGTCTGCATGATCTCTGTCTGTTACATAATTAATTTACACCTAGCAAAATTAAGGTGGTGGGGTATGATTAGGTTAGAGAATTGTGTTACAATATGTTAGGATTGGTTAGTAAAATGATTGGTTAAGGTCTAGCTAAGCAGGACTCAAGTTTCACTATATAAACTGGGGTCCAAGGAAACCAGCAGAGAAAGAACAGAAGAAAAAGAAGGAAAGACCTGGAAGAAGAACTCACCTCTAAGACTCAGCCTAAGATCAAAGCTGCTAAGAATCCTCTGCACGACTATGACATGCAGCAACCAGAATCTAGGCGAGCCCGACCTTGCCTGGTCAACAGGGAAAGTCCGCCTACCTGATCAGGATTGGTGAGTCTAGCACTGTATGCTTAGCATGTGTATTCGCCTTGGTTATTGTTAATAACTAGAGGATAAGGGTATGACTGTGTAAGGCTCTTTCACTGCTAAAATGTCCTGCAAACCCACAAAGAGTACACCCTGAGCCCTAGGAATTGGGTACGGGTGGGTGCCCCTGGAGTGAGAGAGTAACAGAGAATTGTGTGGGTAACAGGGAAACTTACTGCCAGAGCAGAGAATCTGTTTCTGCAGCACTGTCCTTTGCGCAGGCAGGCCACTCCACAGAGGTGTTCATGCTCTTCTCAAGCAGCGCTCGGGGAGTCATCCAGGTCCCTGCAGAGCAGGCGGAGACTGGGGTGACACTTGTGCCTGCATCTTGCTGCAGAGCTGGCAGCGGCAGGCTTTGCCTCAAGGACTCCATCACAGCAGAGGTGCCCATGTTCTTCTCCAGCCACGCCAGTGGGGTCATCCAGGAGATGGTACCAGCCACGTTGCACCCAACCTCACAAGAGGGCACTGGGGTTGTGAGAGCTGCTGCTCCTCCCTGCAGGGAAGGCTTCTGAGCAGAACTTGAAGCCACATCCTTCCAGACAGAAGCCTGAGGGGAGCCCTCTTCAGTCACCAGCAAGCTGGGCTGGTCACTAACAAAAGGGAGGGGGCAACTTCCCGACACTGCTCCCCCCGGGATAGGCATGGCACTACTATGTCCTTCCGTTTCTTTCAGGGTGGCCAGGCTGCTGGGAGGCTCCAGAGAATCAGGCTCTGGAATCACGGCCCAGATGCCCTTCTCCTCAGATGGAGGCGGGCTTCCAAGCACCTGTGTCGCAGACACCTGCTCAGGGTCACACCCCTCTGCAGAGCCCACTAGGAGCAGGCCCGGCCTCTCAGGAGAGCACAGAGAAGGGACCAATGAGACCATTGCTACAGCAGCATGGCTCTGCTTCTCCTGCACCCCCAGCTCAGCAGCAGTGTCTTGGATGGCCCTGGTGTCCGAAGGGTCACTGTCCAGGCAGGGCTCGTGCTCGGCCATTGTCACGTGGGTGTGAGCCTCATCCATCCTCACTGTTACTTTAGAAACCTGAGATGTCTCAGGGGCACATGGCCCGTCCGCATCATCCTTCTCCACCTCTCTCTCCAACGGGGAAGAGTCTGCAGCGTCTGCCCTCCTCCCCCCAAAATTGTCTGGCAGGGCCCAGAGCTCCTCCCCAGACTCAGCCCCAGGAAGAGAACCGGCAGATATGGCACTTTCCCCCTGGCCCATTTGCTGGGGGCTACCAGCGGCCTCAGAAGCCTTCGGCGTGGTGCTATTTGGAGCCAGATCCAGCTGTTGCTCTTGTGTATTGGGCCAAGCTTTTTTTTCCTCCACAGTTTTGGGGCTGAACATTGTGCTTGGCAGGGAGTCTGCCCAGATTTTTATAGCTGGTGACATCTCTGAGCCAGGCAACGTGCTTCTGCCATCCTGCACGGAGGGGAAAAAATAACAAGGTCAAGAACCGCAGAACCCCTGCCCACTGCTGTTCCACCCCTTTGACACACGCGGACGCCTATCCTGCATGGCGGGCTTTGACTAGCTTGACCCCAGAAGACCCCTTTCCCAGCATATAGGGAACATGCTTGTGTTCAGTGCAGAAGGGAGGGTACCCTAGAGAGCTGTGGGGCTCTCTTATGCGGAGGAACCCCCTTGCGTTCTTCCACGGCAAGACACCAACCCCCTCAACTGCAGTCAGGCTACCCCCGCTGTTTCTCCCTCTCCTGCACTCAAGAGGCAAGCGCCAGTCAGCAGGAGTCATGGAGTCTGACCCATGGCTCAGACAGGTTCAAACTAGCCAGCCTGACTCAGGAGAAGACTCCCTTCGCAAGTGGGATCAGTGCCAATGCAAGGGGACTGTTGTGCCCTTACTAACATTCGGGGGGGTGTTTTGGCTGGCTAGCTCCCAGTGCCAAAAGAAAGGGGAAGGGTCAATGGGAAATCAGGACCCTGAGACTGACAGTCCCCATGGACAATGGGAAGAGGCCAGTGCTCCAGGTCAGCCTGATTGACAGGGCGGGCAGGCTAATCAGGGAATCAGAAGGCCAGGGGGGTCCCGTCCTCCCTGTGAGCTGGAACTGCCTGGGTCAGACAGAGTGGGGCTGAGCTAGGGGACAGAGCTGTGCCAGCCGGAGGGGCCAGAAAAGCAGCCCAGGAAACAGGTCAGAGCTGGGAGCAGAGTCACAGAAGCAGCCCACAGAGCAGACATGTCCTTGGCGGGGGGGGAGCTGCAGCCACAGAGCAGACGTGGCGGGGGGGGGGGGGGGGGGGGGGGGGGGGGGGGGCGGAGAGCTGCAGCCACAGAGCCAGGTGTGGTGAGCAACTGGGACCAGCCAAGGGGGGATTCTGGGCAAAGGGCCCAGCACAGAAAGACACCCCCAGCCATTGGTGCCGACTTTTGGTTTTGCAGGTGGGTGCCCTCCTGAGGCCCCACCCCCACTCCGCCCCTTCCCACCACTCTCTCCTCTCCGCCCCCTCTGCCAGTTTTGGAGGGAGGCTGTTCACAGACAGACAAGGAGGTGAGGTCATATCTTCTATTGGACCAGCGTCTGCTGGGGAGAGAGACGCTTCTGAGCTTTCACAGAACTCTGCTTCAGGAAGAAGAACTCTATGAAAGCTCCAAAGCTTGTCTCTTACCAACAAAAGTTGCTCCAATAAAAGCTATGACCTCACCCACCTGGTCTCTCTAATGTCCTGGGAACAACAGGGCTCCACCAACACAGATACAAAAATGCAGGATCCACATGAACAGCACAGAGTGACCATCACACCAGGGCACTATTGTCAGGATTCATCTTAGCATAACGTCGTCATCACACCAAGGAAGTGGCACTACCCGCACAATGAGATAAATACAGCCACGTGCGCATGCCAAAAATTCACAGTACAGGCACACTGGGATCCACACAGCAGGAGAGTGGTGTCAGCTTAGCGCTCAGTTTAGTGTGGATACACTCAGGGACTGAGTCCAAGAGTTCAGCTAAACACAAGGGCACCTGGAAACACCTGTACTAACAGCAGGATCGACACTGGCCCAATAGGAGGAGTTGCACATCAGGGCACTAATCCCAATCCCAGTGCAAGGCAATATGGGATCCAGGCACCAGGTCTTTAGTACCAGAATTTGTACTCCTGGGAGAGTGGGATGGAATGATAGAAGTTACAGGGGAAAAAGCCCTCTGATCATCCTGGCTCAGTCCATCTCCCTGCCAACGCAGGGCTGATCCTTACTGCATGTTTTGTCCAGTCTCCTTTTAAAAGTCCCAAGCCTTGGAGTTTCTAGCTGGGACACTCTATACCAGGGGTTCTCAAACTGGGGGTCAGGACCCCTCAGGGGGTCGCGAGCTGTCAACCTCCACCCCAAACCCTGCTTTGCCTCCAGCATTTATAGTGGTGGTGAATATATAAAAAACTGGTTTTAATGTATAAGGGGATAGGGGGGTCACACTCAGAGGCTTGCTCTGTGAAAGGGGTCACCAGTAAAAAAAGTTTGAGAGCCACTGCTCTATACCTTGGGGGAGTAGCGTGCTGTGCTCTGTAAGCCCCATATTCATCATTTGTATATATTCTTTATAGCTCATATAAAGCATGCCATGTAAGGTATCATGGGAAAGGTTCTGATTTGCTGAAACCCACTGTTCTGTCAAAATATGTATGTCATGGAGTCCCCAGGCGATGCTCTGGAACTGCTCCCCACAAAGCCAGTCAGGACTTTGGGGAGCCTTCTCTCCCTTGGAGCAGACCGTCTTCAGGGCAAGAAGCTCACATGGCTTCACCTCCCGGGTCAGACCTTGGAGCATTCATCATATGTCCCTCCGTGCGCTTCCCACACGAATCCCCCCAGGCGGGGTCCTGGGGAGCCAGGGGGTCCTGCACCCCCACTTTTCAGGCAGACGAGACTCTCAGCCAGCCAGTAAAACAGAGGTTTATTAGATGACAGGAACACGGTCTAAAACAGAGCTTGTAGGTCCAGAGAACCGGATCCCTCAGCAGGCTCCATTCTGGGGCCCAGCGAGCCAGATAACTCCGTCTGCCCTCACTTCCCCATCCCCAGCCAGGCCCAAACTGAAACCCCCTCCAGCCCCTCCTTTTTGGCCTTTGTCTCTTTCCCGGGCCAGGAAGTCACCTGATCTTTTTGTTCACCTTTAGCTATCCCCTTGGGGGGGGGGGGGGGGAGAGGCCCTGGCCATTAGTTGCTAGGAGACAGATTGTCGGCCATTTATGCACACTGGAGACTTAAGACATAGGGGACACTGAGGCACCCTCACAGTATTCAGAGGAAACATTAAGGACAGTCCCTCTTCGTCACAGTATATCATTAAAGTGTATGAAATTATGAGATTGTGCTGCATGGTGTTACTGAAATAGGCTGCAAGTGCAGAAACAACAAGGCACTTGACCAAATGGCTGGGTGGATGTTACACAACCATCACCAGCCATTGTGCAGCAAGTGAATGACAATTAGCAATTCAATGACCATCACCAGAAAATTACTCAACCCTGGGACTCAGCAATCCCTGCTCCCCCCAACATGATGCTTGGACATGTGTTTTCCAGAGCACATGGACTAGACAGGAGACAGTGCCAGCCCAGGTTGTACCCCAGGGGTCACACACTAGCCCTTCCCTTGGGAGACGATTCCAGCCACACCCCAAGGCAGATATTGCACTGCTTGGAAGGTTTCCCCTGATAGCTTGAGGTTCTCTCTCTCCCTCCCCCTCCCCCCCCCCCACAGCCCCTTGCCTCCCCCTTCCCTTCCATCCCCCACCCCGGGAAGAGGCAGTCACCCAGATGCCAGGGAGGGGGACCAAGCACATTACATGGACATGTGGCCACTGTCTCCAAGAGGCAGGCGTCTCTGCCTGGGCAAGCAGGGAGCGCCACATCCCGCAGCAACCCACGAGATGCGTCGTTTCCCCCCCCCCCGCCCCATGCCCATCCCGGTCCAGCTGCCCAGCGGGGGCTGGTACTCTCAGTCTCTCTGTGCTGCGGGGGCCCAGGGGATGTTTTTGGAGACGCCTCTGACTGAGCCCCCTGCCAGATGCAGAGAGCTGGGCTGTAGTCAGTGCCCCCCCATGCAGACAGCCACATGCCGGCTCTCAGCACAGCCACCTGAGGCTGGGAAGAGGTTTCAGTCCCGTTCCCCCGACACCCTCACCCCAAGACCCCCCTTGAAATACACTTACCTGCTGCTGCCTTTAGTTGGCTGAGAGGCTGAAGCGAGGTTGGGAGCTGCAGAGCCACAGAAACACGGTGGGCTCTAGCTTTTTTGCCGCCCCAGGCAAAAAAGCCTCCCGCCGCCCCCGCAAGCGGAGCAGGGGAGGGCACGGAGCCTGGCCGCGGGCCCGCTCTCCCCGACCGGCAGGAGCACTGGGAGGAGGGTGGCGAGCCTGCCGCAGCTCCGTTCATCCCAACGGGCCGGAGCGCTGGGGGGAGGGCGGCTGAGCCCAGTTGCGGCCCAGCTCTCGGGCTGGAGCCCTGCCGCCCCCAGCACATGCTTGGTGGGGTGGTGCCTGGAGCCGGCCCTGCACAGAAAGCAGCCTGCTGCCCATAAGAAGCAGGTAGGAGAAGGAGGAGGGCACAGCACCAGTGGGGGTGGGGTCACTCAGCCCCTGCCCCAGGAGGAGAGTCCCCATCACTGATTGGCTGGTGGCCAAAAACAGCTAAAAAGCACAGCCCGAAAGAGCTGTTTTAGCCACGCTGATCAGCACAGCAGCTCAGAGCCCGAAACAGCTGATCGGCCCCGAAACAGCTGGCTTTGGCTCCGGGCTCTGCAAAAAACTGCGGATAGGCCCTCCAAGCCCCGCCGAACAGCTGATGGGGCCAGGGGCAGTAAACAGTTGACTGGTGCCAGTGGGTGCAGAGCACCCTCCATCCCTGGAGCACTCCCAGAGTTGGCACCTATGCCCCCAGCCAAGGGTCCTTGCTGGCCAGGCTGGGAGGGGGATCTTAACCCGACAGGTGGCTGACGCTGGAAGAAGGGTCCCACCACCCAAAGCCCAGAGGTGAGTGGCCACCACCATTGCAAGTGTCCAACCGGCAGCATCCCTGCAGCCCGGCCAGGGCCTGAGCGGGAGGCCGGGGACCTACAAGGAACAGAGTGCGAAGTGCCCCGACGTGCCAGCCACGGTTTGTGAGGTTCCCTGCCACAGGGCCGGGTGAGGTGTTCTCCTTTCCCCTTTCCCTTCTTCTTCTGTTGAAAACTAACTGTTGATTGAACAACTTGTATTTGTTTTACGTGGTAGGACACGACCCGTCACCCAGGGGCCAGGGAGGTGCCCAGTGCGGCGCGCCCGGAGTGGGGACACCTCGCCCCTGTGCCAGGCGAGCGCGGCAGGGTTGGGGGTCGCGCCCCCCGGCAGGCGGGGCTCGGCCGGACAGGAGAGTGGAGCGCTCCCCCCGGCAGGGGCCCGACCCCCGCTCCACCCAGCGGGACCGGCCCCCCCGGGCCCCCCCGGCCCCGCGCGCCCCCGCCCCCCGCACCTGCAGCCGCAGCCGGCGGAACAGCGGCGTGAGACTCGAGCACGTCACAGGCTCCATCCGGCTCCCGGGGAACGTCGGCTTCGGGGGCGCCGCCGGCGGCTGCTGCAGCGACAGGTCCTGGAGCGGGGCCCGGCCGGCGGCCTTCCGGGGCTGGACACAAAAACACCGCGTGTGACCCGGGCAGGCGGCGCGGCGCGGGGCCGGGGGGTGCGGGGCCGGACCTGCCCCGAGAGCCCCCGCGGGGCCCCGCCCGGCCAGGTGCCCTCCCCCGGGGCCGCCCTCACCTCGCGCGCGGCCGCGCTCTCCGCGGGGGGCCCGGCGGTCTCCATGGGGACCCGACCTGCTCCGCTACCACGCGCCGCCCGCCGCCGCACCCGCCATTTGAACAGAGCGCGCGAATGCCATTGGCTGCAGCCGCCGCGGCGTCGTTACGTGAGGGGGCGGAGCGACGCCGTGTCCCACCCCCCCCCCGGCTGACGTAGCTGTGTGGGCGGGATCGGGATCCCCCCGAGCGCCAATCCCAGCGCTCAGAGCCTGGGGCGCCCCCTAGCGGTTCGCTCTGGATCCCCCCAGCCCGCGCCCGCCCCACGCAGCCCACGGCCACGCCACGCCGAGCACTGGACATGCCATTTATTGCGTAGTCCCGTTCCGCGCGGCTCCCGTACAGACGGGGGGTCCTGCCGGGACCTGGCCCAGCCAGGGCAGCCTCTGCGGGGGGGCGGCCTGAGTCTAACGGGGGGGCGGCCTGGCCTGGGAATAGGGGGTGCCAATGTGGGGAGCCACTTCCTATCTACCGGCCCAGGCAAGAGCCACTGGTGGGGCGGGGGCCGGTGCCCGCTGCTGCTCCCCCTGAGGTGGCTGGAGGGGTGCAGGAGAGGGGGTTCCTGAGCAGATCGAAGGGTGCTCCTGGCTGGCCATGGGGGTCCTGGTCACAGCCTGCAAACAGTAACGAGATGGAGCCTCAGATGGGTCCAGGGCCCCAGCAGGGCCAGAGGAGCGGGTCAGCTCGGCCGCAGCCAGGCCAGGAGGTCACAGTCAAAGTCTGTAAAGGTGACGGACGATTCCAGGGCCGCCGCCTCCGCTTGCCGCGCAGCCACCACGACGTCCACCGGGTGCTTCTGCAGGAGCTCGGCGTCAAAGGTCACGCCCCGAAAGAAGAGGTGGCTCTTGAAGTGGTGGAGGTAGCGCAGGCGCCGCAGGGGGTTTCGGCACAGGAGCTGGGGAGGGAGAGCCTGACCGTGAGAACGGGCTGCGTGTACAGGGGACAGACTCAGCCAGCACGGCCCTGCTGGAGAGGGGATGGCTGGGACCAGGGAAGGGGCGCAGGAGGGATTGGAAGGAGTTACCTCGCTGAGCAGGAGGGACAGCCCCCGGCTCAGGGAGCCTGGGCTCTCGTAGCTGCAGCGGTTCACGCTCGCCAGCATGGCCAGGTGGTCTCGCTCTGGAGGAACTGGGAACTGGGGAGACAGGAGAGGGCTGTTAGTCCCCCGGAAGGAAGCATTCCCGAAAAGGATGCTGCCTCCCACTGACCACTGCCTCTGCGCAGGCCCAGCAGCTGCAGCAGGAGCCCAGCCCAAGGTCCAAGCTGGAGCAGCTTAGGGGAGGAACCAGACTGCAGCGTGAGCACCACAGGTTGGTTGCAGGTACCCATCAGACACACCCTCTTCCAGCCCTCAGCAGGCCACAGCCCTCTGGGCTCAAGCCCTTCCCTGATCTATTGCACAAGAGCCACAATCCAGACCACGGCCTGGGCAGAGGCTCCAATGCATCGTGCAGGTGATGGGAAGCAGGGAACCCGCCAGCAGACTCCGGTAGTGCTGGCGGAAGTGCTGCCGAGTGGAGGCAGCCTCAGAACAAAGAGAAGGGTGGCCCAGTGACTCATCCACATGGGATCTGGGAGAGACGGAGAACACAGGTGTCTCCTCTGCCCCCGGACCCTCCCACTCGCCAGTGTGGCTCCATGGGATAATAGGGCTGTGTGCCCAGACCAATAGGGATGCTGCCCCAGCCCCTCGCCTCCCAGTGATAGAGAATCTGACGCCATAGCATCTCCCCTGGCCCCGTCACCTCACCTTCCCAGTAGCGAGGGTAAAGAGCAGGATGCCCAGAGACCACCAGTCAGCAGAATGGCTGTAGGGGCCTCCGCTCAGCACTTCTGGGGCTGTCAATCCCAAGAGAAAGCAGAGTCAGGGTTTGTGCAGTGCCCAGCCCCATTGCCCAGCAGCAGCCTGGGCCAGCCTTACCCATGTACTGCAGGGTCCCACAGATGGTGTAAGCCCGCTCCCCTCGGCGCAGGTGGCGGGAAAGGCCAAAGTCTGTCAGCTTTAGGTGCCCTGTGAACAGACACACACTGTATCACTCCTCAGCAAGAGCCCTGCCCACATGGAGTCAGCCCACTGCCCCAAGACTGACAGCCCAGCATTCCCCCCCCCCCCCCCCCCCCCCCCCCCCCCCCCCCCCCCCCCCCCCCCCCCCCCCCCCCCCCCCCCCCCCCCCCCCCCCCCCCCCCCCCCCCCCCCCCCCCCCCCCCCCCCCACACCCCCC